>NC_083560.1:149307243-149610356 GCF_019925205.1 Metopolophium dirhodum
TGTTTAAAATTTAATAAGTATAAGTATAAGTAAAAGTAAAAATTATATAAGTAAAAGTAAAAACAAATTTAAAAAGTCACTCATACAGACATCAATATCAAATCCATTGTATGATATTAATACTAACAAAACATATTAAAAGGTCAAATAATTTAAACTAACGTTAGAAAGTTACATAATATTATTTAAATGTTTTTTTACATTTCATTACATTGACCATGTATTTTGAAGTAGGTATAAATAAATAATTATTGATATAGCGTAAATGAATTATTGACAAATGTATGTGTGACTGTACAATATTATAAAATCCTAACAAACCGTTTGACATTAGTTACGAATACACCTTTGAGTATTCGCATCCAGAGAGACCACGTGGAGGTTGTCAAACTTTCTCTCCACATCACCTAGACTTGAACATCTGGTGTGACGCTAGACTTGATCATTGAGCGTCACCTAGACTTGATAATCTAGCATCACTCAGATTTGAACATCGAGCGTCACCTAGACTTGATCATCGAGCGTCACCTAGACTTGATCATTGAGCGTCACCTAGACTTGATCATCGAGCGTCACCTAGACTTGATAATCTAGCGTCACCTAGACTTGATAATCTAGCATCACTCAGATTTGAACATCGAGCGTCACCTAGACTTGATCATCGAGCGTCACCTAGACTTGAACATCGAGTGTCACCTAGACTTTATCATTGAGCGTCACCTAGACTTACACTTACCATTGTCAACACATATTGCATTACAGAATTTCCCTGTACACAATGTTCTTGGTGACGGATCGCCCGCTATCATCGGCGTACATGCCAACTCTCACGGACTGTGCGTTTCTCACCCTCGAAAACGCTACGTACAGCTGCCCGTGCGTGAACACAGGCGACGTCAGTAGCAAACCTACCCTGTCGAACGTCTGACCCTGCGACTTGTTGATAGTCATGGCGAACGACAATCTCACCGGGAATTGAAGGCGCCGCAGTAAGATGGGCAGGTCGTCCTCACCGCTGGACGTGAGCGGTATCTTGGGCACGACGAAGTCGTCGTCCTGTGCTTCACCGCCCAAAATCCTAGCCTTGAAATTGTGACGCCGCAGTTCGGTGACCACCAACCTCGTACCGTTGCACAGTCGTCTCCTCGGGTCGAGATTTCTGAGCAACATCACGATGCACCCCACCTTCAACGTCAGCCGGTACGGCGGCAGGCCGTCCGGTTCCAAGCTGTTGAGGAATTCCGTGGGAAAATTGGCCACTTCGTCGGGATCGTCCGCCATCATGGTGTCGACGGCGGTGTAGGTCATCTGAGCACCGTCGACGCGCTCCAGCACGTCCCTGTTGACACCTCTACAGTCTTCGTTGGTGGGACACACAACGATTCTCCGAGCGAATTCGTCGACGTTGGCCAACGACATTTGCTGCGGGTACACGAAATCGATCAAATCATCAACGTCGCATACCATTTGCCGCGGGATTTGCACGGTGTTCGGAACGCCGTCGACCGCGGGCAGTCGGCCGTTGCCGAGCTCAAGCAACCAAGTCGCAAAGTCCGCGTCGTGGTCCGCGCGCATGTTCTGGACCAGATTGAAGCGCTCCATGACGCGCCAAAGACCGTTTTCCTTGATCGACGACATGACGATCTCGGCTCTCGTCCCTCTCCGGACCACGGGCAATATCTGCCTGAAGTCGCCGGCGAACAGCATGGTTTTACCGCCGAACGGTAATTCCGATGCCATGACGTCCCTGAGCAGGCGGTCCACCACCGTCAGTTGCAGTCCCGGCGACATTGGGGCTTCGTCCCAGACGATGAGCGCCGCGTTGCGTATCTTCTGCGCTCGCTCGGACTGCATGGTGACGCTGGACGTCGAGTCTTCGGTCAGCGTGCCGAAAGGCAGTCCGAACGTCGAGTGTACGGTCATGCCGCCGTCCATGAGCGACGCGGCGATACCGGTGAACGCCACGCACAACACCTCCCGCTGCGGAGGTCGGTGCCGAAGCGCCCATATCAGGCATCCGTACAGCGTCGTTTTTCCGGTACCCCCGGGTCCGTCGACGAAGAAAGTTTTCGCCACCTCGCGTTGGTCGTCGACGGCCGCCATCACGCGGTCGTACACCGTTCGCTGTTCGGCGTTCAAGGCGTCTACTTGTGGGGCCCACCGTGCCGCCGCGTCTATTGCCCGGAACAGCGCGTCGTCCTGCAGCGGTTCCAGTAGACGGGGGTCGGCGAGGGGCAGACCGTAGTCGCCCGGCGATTTCCGGTGTACACGAAGTAGATCCTCGATGGCCGCCAGACACGCGGCCCTCGCGCGGTCGACGTCTTGGAGACGGCGGTTGAAGTCCTCCATCATGTTTGCTTCGTTCGCCTCGTACAACGCCAGCGGGTTTGAGGGCTCGCAGAACACCAGTATAGTGACGAACAGATACCGCAGCTGCCGCGGTGTGTCCAACGTCGCCGATTCCGTCAAGCAATCCCGCCACGCTCGGTCGTCTTCCAATAATCCGAGTGCAACGGCAGCCGCCGTGAATGTTTCGTGAACGACCCCGTCCACCGTCCTTATGTCTTGAAAGGACTTCGGGCCTCTTCGGTTCAGAAGTAGCAATCTCAGGTGGAAACGGTCCCGGTCCAGTGGGTTTACTATGTACATCCGAGCCAACGTAACGTTTGCCATCCGAATCCGCCGCGGCAACCATTGGGTGACATTTCTTACGAGTACGTTTTCTTGATTACGTGGCATCTGCCAGGTGTAATGCGTCGGTATTTCTTGGTACAAGTATTGTCGAGCATTCACGTCTGTTGTGTTGAGCGCAAAGAACTGCGTGAGTTTCGTACTACGCACAGCTTGGTTCTGTAGCCGTTCTTCTGCTTGGCCCGGCGCAAAGTACACGTTCTGACGACCCTCCAGGTGGACAGGAAGTCTGACGACCGTGTGACTCTTGCCGTGCAATTTGTACGAAAACAACCGCCAGATGCCTTCTGGTGGGCTGACATATCTTGAGTTTACGTAACTGAAAATTAATATTGAAAAGATAACTAACAATGGCTCTATAGATGATACCGTCTGGTGTTGTGATTGGTATTATTATTATTATATAATTCAAGTAAATGTAATTTATTTTTTGTTCTGTAGACACATAGCATTGCATTACAATGTGCATTTGACGAAGAATCCCTACAACCGTTGAACGGTGTTTAAACGTTTGCCATACAATAAATGTGACTGATATATTATGATGTTTTGATAAATAAATGTCGTGAAATGTCAACTCGAGTAGCTAAATATAATCATAGTGGACGTCTAGTCTAGTGACATAAAAGTTATAGTTATATAAGTATACAATTTAATCTATAATTTACATAGTTGGTATTAGTATATTAGTAGTATATTAGGTGATCAAGGTGATAACAGTGTACACATAAAATATTCAAAATTTAAATTATTATTATTATTATTATTATATTATATTATATTTTAAAATTTGTATCAGGTGGAATACATTATAACTGTATAATATTATTTAAGAATGGCAAAGCTGTAGGACTGTTAATTTATGCCAACGAAAATAACAATCCATAAAAGCGTGTTTCACATTGCCGAGGTGTTGAAGTTTACAATTTGAGACAGTATATTATGTGATCACGGTTAAACTTAGATCAGGTTATAAACCAAAATTTATATCTATTAGGTACGTTAGTTAATTGGTGTACTTAATGTCATTGATGTTCAGTTCTGTATGCAATGTAATGTGTATAAACAACTTGAATGAAAAAGCATAAAATAACAAATTTAATGTAATAATAATAATACCTAAAGAACACACATTAAATGTTAAGTATATAATATAGCTAGTATACAATAGTAAAAAAACTAAAAGTTATCGGTAAACGATTACAAGTACCCTAAAAACCTAAAAAATAGTGAGTAAAATAATTCATACACACTGGACACACTGCTAAAAATGACACATGCATAAAATATTGTTATATGCTAATAATGATGGAATGATAATAATTTTCAATGTAATACCTATAATAAAAATCTATCAATAATAATGTAGACCACCTATAGAACTCTCTGTAGAAGTACATAATACATAATATAAGGTACAACCTACATATTAATTAATATATAATATTATAAAAATCTTAAGACACTATTAAATCATTTATTAATTAACTATTTATTTAATTTATGTTTAATACTGTATGCAATAGAATGTTTATTATACACAGCTTGAATGAAGATACATGAAAAAAAGGATTAAATGTAATATAAAATTATAAAATTAATATATAATATTATAGAAACCTTAAGACACTATTAAATCATTTATTAATTAACTATTTATTTAATTTATGTTTAATACTGTATGCAATAGAATGTTTATTATACACAGCTTGAATGAAGACACATGAAAAAAAGGATTAAATGTAATATAAAATTATAAAAATTACACTATTGATGGGAATTATTAAAAATTAATAAATGATTTATTAGTTAACTATTTATTCAATTGATGTTTATTACTGTATAATAATAATAGTTTATAAATGTAGAAGTTCCTAAAGTTTTGCTCAACTGAATATTCTTATTAAAATGTAGAAATGTTTTCATAAAAAAGTAAAGTTCTTTAATCATTAAAATTTTAGTTTTTAGCCAATGTCAAACCAAAGTAATTTTATTATTTCAAACTAAAACGTGTACATATTTAAAATTAAAAACAAAACAAGAGTAATACAATGGAATAACAACAAATGTAATTAAGTAACAGAATTTCTAAATTTAAGATTTTTATGTGAATTTTAAAAATTGTCCAATTTAATATTTAAAATTCCTGAACATATAAAGTAGTAAACACACTAAATAAACATACAATATACTATTATAATGATTATACCTAAATTTAGAAATATGTAATTTATAAAATTAAGTTAAGACTCACTTGGCAATCTCATCCTGGTCCTGAACTTCCAACGTCACACGGTCGTGTCCCTTGTATATATACTTGTAGATATACATGACACTCTTTATGGACGTGCATATCTCGACGTTGATGTGCGCGTCATACTTGGCCAGAAGGTAAGGGTTGTACGGCACTACACACTCGTTACCAACCTCACGACCTCTCACAAGTACCACCCGGCCGTCATCCGGTCGGCGGTACTTTGGATATCCGCCGTCCGCAACGTACACAGTCTCCTCTGCGTACGCTTTCGGGAAATCTTTGGAGCATTTGTTGTCCACCATGCACGGACACTGTGGATTGACTGTTCCACACGGCCCGTGGATCATGTGAGACTTGACGCAGTCGTGTAAGCGCCTGTCGATTGCGGGGTCCGGCAAGAAGGCGCAAACCACGTCGTCCACGTCCTCGGCCGTGCGGAACTTACAGTCCTCCGCCAGGATTATCAGTATATGCGCATGGGGCAGACCACGTTTCTGAAACTCGATAGTGTACACGTAAGCGCTGACATTACCAAACACACGATGTACAGTTATGTCACCTATTAGCTCCTGTAGCTTACTGTTGAACACTCTGGCCACCAGGTCTGGCCTGTCGCTTGCCGTGCTGTGGGCAGCCAGGTTTTCAGTGATCTCTGGCCACCTGGGATTGCACGTAAACGTTATGAACAGGTCGGGTTTCCCTTTGGTACGCACTATGGTGATGGCGTCTTGATAATTCATCTTGTTGAATCGGTCGCTACCCGTGAACGTCGACGGCAATATGACCCTACGCCCGACCGCCATGGGATCGACGTGGAGCTGTTGGTTCACATGGTCCATGAGCCCTTGATACGCTTCGGCGAGGAGATCCCTCTGGTGCAAACGTATGTAGTTCAGATTGTTCGACTCCATTCGAACATACTGGTCGCACACATACATCTGCAACAAGAACCGACCCTGATGTAATAAACTAAACAGTTCATGTCTTTGGTCGTTATTTCCCTGATATCTAACAGCCAAACGGTAGCACGCAAACTCTCTGATACTGTTGCGATTGCGGACATTGTTTCGTCGGTTGCCCGCTTGCAACATCCCGTTATGCCAACCGGCCTCGCCGTACGGGAAAAACAGCGGATACAACATCGGATCCGAGTGACACGACCCTTGTGAAATGTAACGAATGGTATATATTATTTAAAGTGAATTGCTAAATCAACGATTTGTAGTAGCTGGGGGTTAGAGGATGGAGTTGTGATTGTGTTGTGAGTATAGCAAGTACATAACCGCAAAAGAAAGGTAATGTATAAAAAAAATATAAACTCTGATCTCTTTGTATTCCAAGGATTTATAGTGTATATTTGTAAGTGATATCTGTTATGAAGTCCAAACAAATCATGAAATTAAGCACCGAAGTAATGTGACTATATTATGTTTGATTATTGATAAATTATATAGTGCACTACATACAAATCATAAGACGACTTATTGTCATACTATCACTACAAGATGAATATAATTTATAATGAATATGGTTGTAAGGAATTTAATATTATTAATTTAACTTTATCAAATATTTTATGTATACATAGGTCCCCTAGCTCGAATAGCAATACATGATCTATTATGATTAAATTATGTCCTGAATAGAATTCCTGGCCTGTCTATCTAACATTCTAATCACTGATAAATCTTTGAACGACACTTATTGTCGGAGATGCGAACAATAATATAATTATCCTTCATAGTCTTTCATCTGTTTATTTCGCAAAAAAAAATTTGTCAAATTATCAGTAAAGCTTATTAAAATAATTGTACCTCATATTGTTTAAGTAATAGAATTTAATAGATTCATTCAAAAGAATGTCCAAAATGTAGTGTATACTTAATGTAAATTTAAAATCGCAGTGTCAGCTTTACTGTACAACAAAAACTATGATTCTATTTGATGGTGTTGATATTAATGTGCAATAAATATAGTGAATATAAGTGAACAATTTGAGTCAGCTGTGTTTATAGGAAATAATTATTAACTAACCCGCTGGTATGGTTTGCATCCTGTGTTGCGGGTTGATTGGATTCGTATCGTAGATGACCAGATTAATGTCTCTTGGCGGACGACCCCCTTCGCCTACGAACACGGCCGCAACTTCGTTTGCGGTAGGCAGGTTGTTTCGCCCGTCGTCTCGGGCCGCATCTCGGACAAAATGCATCGTCACTGGCCTAGGTCGCATACCTGCGGGATCGGCGTCGGCTAGGTCTCTTTCTGCCAGCCACACCTCACGCATGTTCCTGGAACAAATATAGACATGTATATTTTTATACTTAGACAGACTCCACGTAGAAATCATAAATAAATCATTCAGTGCATTTAACTCTATAATTGTATAATTAACATAATACATAATAATAAATATATATATTATAAATGTGTGTGAAGTGTAGTAAGCTTAGGAGACCACATAGGTTAGGCAATAACAATAAAACCTATACTTCGTATAAAATATAAAAATGTCCCAGCCCTAAGTTATATTTAATGTTACCTGTATCATTCATAAGTACATATAACTCTGTTGGTAGCAGAGTAAAATTATAATAAACACATAAAATACATATAATATTTAATATAATTTAAGTAATAAAGGTAAGAAAATTTTTTGCTTTGTATACTATTTTGAATGAACATTAAGTAATAACTGCAGTATATTGGTAGCTGTGAGTGTCTAATATCAACGTAATATCTAGTTTGACAGTTAACATAGTTAGTTTATTGGTTACAGTGTGTAATTTTTTTTGTTTTTTCTGTCTACTTTGAGAAAGGTATCTGTAAAAGAAATTTACTCTAAGGGGCAATTCATATTCCTAATGTTAATAAATACAATAAATTTATATCTTACTTAAAAGCCATTGCGTACGGATTTACGTCCCGCAGAAAACCGTCCAATAGTCCCATCACAACTACGGACAGTTCACGATGATTTCTCTGCAGAGCCATCCCAACGCGGCGGGCGTTGGCCTCTGCGGACTCGAGGAAATACAACTGACAGTAGTTGGCATCTACTCGGTCAACGGCCACGTCATTATTTATCCTCTGATAAGTTTGGCCTTGGATACACATCGTTCGCGGTCCACGCCCTCGCAAACGCCTGTCGTCTGTGCCACAGCTAAACGCAGCGAATGCCAGGGCGTTGTTGTACCGGCGGATGTCGTCTCGGAATCTACGACCATCCTGTGAATCTCCAATCAACAAACTCATTAGTAAAAAAGGGGCGGGCAACAACGCGTGTTGTCCTGCAGCGGTCACTTGACCGTTGTTACAGCAAGTGGAGAAGTGCATATTGGCACCCTGGCCCACAACCTCGCCTTCGAAGTGGCGGGCGTTACACTGTGTGCAGATTCTGTTTAACGCGCCCGCGTTGTGCTGCTCTGGAAGCGGGTGTGTCACGCCTGCCGGCCTGTCAATTATTGGCGCACGCCCTCGGGGTTGTTCACCCACGGCAAGTGGTCGGAACTGCAATTTAAATGATAAGTTTTATTTATTGTTTTTTTTATAAGTAAGACATATTTACTGACCTCTTCGTCGACGTCTGGCTGCAACTCGTCGAGCATGTCCACAAACTCCAGTTCCGCTTGCACTTCGTCCATCTGGACTTCTACCACTTCCACGTCATCCCCTCCATCCATCTGGACTTCTACCACTTCCACGTCATCACCTCCGTCCATCTGGACCTCAACAAATTCCACGTCCTCCACCACCTCCACTCCTTCCACATCATCCCCTATATCCACTGGGACGCCAACGACTTCCACGTACTCCACACCCTCCACTGGGACGCCGACGACCTCCACGTCCTCCCTTTCTTCCATCTCGACATCCCCAAGCACCTAAAAGTTAGGTTGAGTTTAGAGTAGGTACAATTGTATTGATAATTCTATATAATTATAATAATAACAACAATAATTATTGCTATCTATGACAGTAAGCGTAGGTACCTATAATATGCAATAAGTGAATATTTATATGAAATAAGGTTTATGTCACACAAATAAAAGCATACATGTTGTAGTTAGAGTGAGTCTAAGTCTAAGAGTATCACATGTGAAATTATAAAATACCTATCTAGTGCCCAACTTACAAATGAAGGAGAGTAAACCTGGGTCAGTAGTAAATAGTGATGTGTTGGGGGTAATATTAAGAAGTGTGCGAGAAAAGTATTTTGTTTATTGGTAGTAGAATGTATATTAACTGTGTAAGAAAACTTTTCAAATGCCTATAATAATATAATAACTAACTGTAACCGTAGAACTTGTATAATACTACTAAATGCCATTGAAGGTGTGTAAAACATCAATACAACAATATAGATAGTATAAGATAAATGTTGTTAAGAGATTTTCAAGAGAAAAAGGTCTACCTAAATAACATCAGTACAATGCTCTAGGTTAAGATATCTGTTGTATTTACAAGTACCAATCGTAGAACAAAGAAATCCACAGAATAATATTTAAGTTGTTTCACACATACTAATAATCTTTCTAACAACAATAACTTTGAAACGTTGTAAAACTGTATTGCACTGTATAAAAGTATAAAAGTATACATGTTGTAGTCCAGATCATTTTTCAAAGAGTTGTACAAAATAATGTGTGTGACTACGCCTAAATCTAAGCTCTGTCCATCCTAACATCAGTACAATGTTGTATTAAGTATTAAAATAAAATACTAATAAAATACTTATCTAGTACACAACTTACAAATGGCCTAGTTCAGTAGTAAGTAGTAGTAGTAGTAGTAATAGTAGAAAAAAAAATGTGTTATTTAATACAGAACTTTAACTTACAACAATAAAAAGAAAACATTTTAATGATTGTGTGTTCAATCTTGTGTTGGTTAGGTATTACTGTAACAACAACAATAACGACTTACATTTAAAAAATGTATTGCACTCTATAACAGTAAGTGTAGGTACTCGTATGCAATAAGTGCATTTATATGAAATCATTATATGATAAGTTGAATGTAAGGTTGAATATGAAATCATATATGTGGTGTTATTTTTTAAAGAGTCTTCAATGTGATAAAATCAAGCACACCTATATTTATCACCACTAAGTATTGATATAACACACATCAGTAGTAAATATGTTACACCGTAGTACAAACAAAGTTAGTTGTATAAATAAAGGAAAGAAAGTATTAAAATAATCTTAACATTGCTAACAGTACGGCAATATGTGAAATTATAAAACACTTATCCAGTACACAGTTCACATAAAAAGGAGAGGTTAGTTAGGAGTCTCTAGTAATACCTACTTTGTGTAGTAGTAACATTAAGAAAATGTAAATTTATGTGAGAAAACCTTAAGTGTTCTATAGTAAAAGTTGATATATTAGTATAGTTATGAGTTAATCTAGGTAAAATAAGCTTTACCCAGTGTTTGATAAGCAAAGTGTTTGAAATCTGAAACAGCAGTAACACAATTGAATGTCGTTCAAGTTATTCTACAATTTAATCATAATATAATAAGTTGAATGAAAGTTTTATGATAAAATAGACATTTAGTTTTCAAGAATGTTGTACCGAGCCAGTATAGTATGGTAGTATAGTAGAGTACAGAAACAATGATATGCATCTAAGAGCACAGTGAATAATTAAGCATGTAAGGAATTTTAACCGCAGGTTGGGTACTACTCATTGTCATTGGCTTAACTTTAAAAATTACATACTATGGAATAAACGTAAACAAATGAAATGAAATTAGCACTGCAGAAATTGTAAATGTTGTGAAAATTGATCAAACTTGAAATAATGAAGATATGTGATCCAAATGAGTGTAATATCATGAATTTTGTTATAATATGTCATTCACTTGATATTGTGTATTAAACCGTATTTATAAGGTCTAGAAGTATACTTTTGTGAGGTCATATGTATTATGTTACAACAAAAAGCTTGAATGCCATTGAGTTAAGTTATGAAATTAAGTTAGGTTTGAAATACACAGTAGGTACATCAAACTCACGAGAGTATACAACAGTATTAGAAGTCCAGTCAGACGGGCATACAGTCATGGTGTACTGCAATGAAATGATATTTATTGAACACACTCACCAAAGAAGGCACTGCCATGGGCCACAGACGGCGGCGCCGCGCGTTTCCCACAGCGTAGTCGACACCGGGGACGAAATGCCTCGAACACAGCTGAGATGTTTGGTTCACGGGAAAACCATGGTCCACCACAAATGCCACCCACTCAATACGACGATGTACGGCAGTTGGAAATCTAAGAGGCGACACATTATTTATTATAATATATATATCGATATGTATCAACGTGTTGTGTGAAATACCTGTGTACGGAAACGTCATCGATGTTGTCCACAACTCCGCATAAAGCACAGCGTTTGACCATTTTGAATAGCCTAAAAACATCATCACGAACGAACATATTATAATAATAGGAATAATAATAAGTGAAAAGTAAATACTGAATATTATGAAAACCTCGTGGTAAAAAAAAAAACGACTGATACAGTTTGTTATCAGCGGTGATGTATAAGTATCGTGTGTTATTTTTAGAATTAATAGGTACACACCGGCTTACATGATGTACATAAAAAATAGAAAAATACGAAAAATTACATACCCAGCTCGCAGTAGCACAATATTATGAATTAACCGTAAAACACGTGTCCGCAATGGCAACGCGCCGAAACGGCCAACGGACTTACACGTCTAATACGTATTCAGCTAATACGAATGCGGTTTAATTAACGTTGTAGGTATTCAAAGTGTACGAAAAAAACTCGAAATGCGCCGTGAGCAGCGGAGAACGATGTCTGTAGGCGGTGAAAATATGTTCGTTGGCGATACGCGCCGCCGCCACGAATACACCTGTAGTTTATCTATCTAAATAGTATAATATAGTAGTAGTAGATATAAAAGTTTACTCACCGGTTTGTGAAAAGCGCCCAATGCAGAACAACAAAACTCAAAGAAAAGCACTGAATATTAAATAATACAACGTATTAGGCTTTTCGGTGAGATTTGATGTACGTTGCAAGAGCGCCGGTCACGAGATGAGGCAGGTTGACACGGGCGCGTTTCGCGTCGCCAAAGTTGTCCCCCCACGGCTCCACTCCACCCCACGCCAAGCGTATAATGTTGCGTATAATAACGGTCGTACTGTATTATCGCGCGTAGTATTGTGCACTGTATAATATTGATGGTCCACTTTTAATATTTCTCACGCACGCATAAACACTTATACCTATTATTGTATTGTGGGTATGTACGCACACAATAATAATAAGAAAAAACAACCACATAACCTAACGTACTTATATTTACCTACGTCATTAGTGTACAATTGAACGCAAATTGGTATACCTACACTTGAAGTAATAGTTATTATAATAATTATTATGTGTCAAGACATTCGGTACCGACCCAACGAAAACATCGTGACCGTTATGTTTATATATTTATTATGTAGGTACATGATATAATATTATTATAAGTTACCATACGATATACGTGTTTAGTATATTGGTGTCTTTTATCAGATACACGTGTAGGATAATAAGAACCTATACGACCTACATAAACATTAAGCATGATATGTATATCTATATACATATATTTGAAAAATCGCGTGAAAAAAATGCTCTTCGTCGCATATATTCAAGCCTAATTCATTTATTTTCATGCGCTCACCGCGACGTCAATCGGTCAAACGGGGAGTCAGTCAGAATTATAAAAGGCGAAAAAAGAGGTCCGTTATTACACGAGCGCCACAAATTAACTTCAATCCCGGTGGCCGGCATCGAAACCACGACACCGGGTCATCCGCACTAACGCCTCACCTACCTACCTACCTACTGAGTTGGAAACTGGTGCCCCGGGACTCGTACAGGAGAAAGTACGGTGGCGCGCGGCCTATAAATTTAGCGGGGAACGCGAATAAGGGGCAAACGGGGAGGGCAGACCCCTCGAAAAGGGCTAAAACTCGAATATTTGAAAAAAAGGCAAAAAACGCGCGCAACGGCGGCGGACGTAAAGCGCGTCGTCTCGGCCGCGGAGGGCAAAAAAGTACTCAAAATCTGACGGGGAACGCGAATAAGTCATCAACGGGGAGGTCCGACGTCTTCGATAGGCGTAAAACTCGAATTTTGAAAAAAAAACGTAAAATGTTGGTTAAATACGAATATCACGATAAGGCGGAAGCGATGGCGAAAGTTAAATACCGAAAAAAAAAAACGCGAAAAAAAGAATTCCGAATTAACACGGCCGCCGCAAATTATTTTCAATCCCGGCGTCCGGCATCGTAACCACGACCCCCGGGTCATCCGCACCGACGCCTTACCTACCTACCTACCTACCGAGTTGATAACCGGTGTCGAATCTATGACTCTTAAGCCGTTTCGCCGTCCCGTCGAATTACGAACGCGGATTCGACGTCCGCAGAGGGCTTTCGAGCCGGCGATCCCGCGGCTTCGGGCAGCGGACGACCGGCTCCGCCACCCTCGGACGTCGAAAACGCGATATTCGCGAAAAATATCGGACCCTCTGACGCACGTATTTATGCCTGTATATAGTAATACCTACTCGACGGCGGCGATATCGGCACTCGACTCTCGGCGCCGTCCCGCGGCCCCGGGAATCGTACCGGTGAAAGTACGGCCGCGCGCGGCCTACAGATTTAGCGGGGAACGCGAATAAGGGGCAAACGGGAAAGGCTGACGCCTCGAAAAGGGCTAAAACTCGAATTCTTGAAAACAAAGGAAAAAAAACGCGCGCGACGGCGGCGGACGGTTTGCACGTAATCGCCACCGCGGCGGGCCCGCCGGGAAAAAAGTACGGCCGCGCGCGGTATGTAAATTTAGCGGGGAACGCGAATAAGGTCCGAACGGGGCCGCCCGGGAAGTCCCGGGGGGGTAAAACTCGAAAATCTGCAAAAATGTTGAAAAAAATCGCGAAAAGTGATAAGAAGGAGTGATAACGCCGGGAACCCGTTTTCCCACCAAAATTCACTAAGTCAGTTCGGAAATTCGCCACAGGCCGCGCCCTCGGGTTTCTGTTTTATACTATAAGATTTTCCGTTTTCGGTGACAGTTATGAACGTTGTCCGCGATTCAACGCAGTCGGATTGCCTACCCTTATTACTACGGCGAACGTCATTCGAGGTGACTGACCTGCTAGACACCCATAAAAAGACGGCGGCTATATGATTTTCATGGACCCCCGAAATGTCTTACAATTTTTTTCACGTTTTGAACGTTGCATACCTGTTGCCGATACATATAAGTCCAACGTCGAGGTAGGTGACTGACCCGCTAGACCCCAAATAAATCGAGGTGGCTATATGATTATCCGAAATATTTGAATTCTATTACTTGATTTTGCGTTTTTGAAGGCAGTAAAAAACTTACAGCTCTCCGGTTAACTAATCCACTATCCTTCTCACAAATCCACCATTCTTTTCATTAATCCAACATCCTTATCAGCAATCCAAAATCCTTATCACTTATCCACTTTTCTTATCAATATCCACCGTTCTTATCATAACACTCATAACCGACATCGGTTGACGACCAGACCACAAGACCACTGCGGCATCCGACATCGACAACACTCCTCACAAACCACGGGGGGTCTGGGGGTCTCCCCCAGCGACGCTCGGAGAGCTAGTAATAATATAAAATGATAATACAACATACGGGGAGACCTTATCTCAGTGCAACGGCGACAGCGATGATGTTGTTATTGTTGGACGGCGGCGATGGTCGTCGGAGGTGGCTGGACGTGACAATTATAGGCGATCAGCTGATCGGCGGCGCAGACCGATATTATGATAACTCAATTAATATGGAAATAGCTCGGCGGCGGCGGCGACCACGGCCTTCAGTCGACGGTGGAACGGACGGCGGCGGCTTCCCGTACAACGCACTATTATACCTGACACTCAAATAGATCGGCGGCGGCTTAGCCTGTTGAACTTACGTAACATGTACGCGATACGCTACAACAATGTAATATTACGTACGTACTACGCGCGCGACACAGCAATTATTAATGACGGCGATTGACGATTATAATATAACATACGAGTATACGACACGTAACTCGGATCTCGACCGGTACAATATAGAAGTCGAAACAATAGACGTCTATTGTTTCGACTTCTATATCGTACGATACCCAAAAAGGTCTCCACGGACGTCAAAGCAGCGACGTCCGATGTCGAACGAGACAGGGCAACTGGAGTAGACATATCGGCGCGGCAGCACAACATGCAAAATAGCCAGTCAGATAACACGTCGGACGGGAAGGGGAATACGCAAGCTTAGTCGGCGGTCAACAGGTAAAGTCGCCAACACCGATAGCGGTACGAGTTTAACGACGGCTTGCGTAAACAGGAATCTATTCAAACATGAATTAAACAAGATGTCTTTTCAAGACAGATGGAAATAGCGGGTATATAGTATGAATTCTAACCAAATGTGTGAAAAATTGAGTATGTGGGCCCCCTTATAACAACCAAGACTAATATTTATAAAATAAATTAAAAATATTATCAACATGATTGTATTACACTTTAAAAATATCTTATAAATATATTTTGAAAACAACCGCTTAGAAATATTTTAAATATAATTTAAAAAATATTTTGAAAACCAAAGTAAAATATTTCGATGACATTTTTTCCGGCCAAAAAACGTTTTTAAAACACATAGAAAATATTGGTTGATGATTGAACGATGTTTGTAAAATATCAATCACTTTCCAAAAGATATTTTTAAAATATCTAGAAAACATAATTTTGCTATGTGGGTATTTGAATGTTCCTAAAAACTTATAGATAAATATTACTGGAACATAAAATTTAAAACTATTAATTTGAATTGCGATTAAACATCCCAGGAATAGTTTTACAATAACGTTACTGTATTGGTCCCGAAAAACTATTCAAGTAATATAACCTATTTTATAGCTCTATGATGGTTTATTCATTGTTAAAAACAACACGGCATATTGCGTTATTGGAATGTTTTTGGAACTTAAATGGAAGTTCCGTAGGAATATTCCTTTTATATAATGGTAATTGTTTTTTGCACGGTGGGGTGGTTATAATTTGGAAATTATTGTTGGGAAACTGCAGAAATGTATGTACGATTATATAATTGGTATTATATGCCACCTTCCGTTCACAAAATTTTATGACATGGGTCCTCAATAGCAAAATCATTTATGATCCCAATAGGACAACTCAGTGAAGAAGTGCAAATGGCAAAAAATAAAGACATAAAAAATTTCCGTGAATATCATTCTCGTAAAACACCAAAAATTGATATAAACACGGATATTTTTAATCGTTTATTATTATCTTCAGATCCTCTTTTAAGTAATTTAAGAGAAGTTAAAAAAAAAACGAAAATTACATCCTCATGTAAAAGAACTCATAATTTTAGAGAGTGATAGTAGCGACGACAATTAATAAAATGTATTTTTTTATATACTTACAGTAAAAATTGTTTTGGAAAATGTTTGACAATTTGGAGTTTTGGCCACCTTTTTTTTAATTTTGAACCACTGTGTGACGCCTCACTGGATAACACACAGATTATATAAAGTTAGTTTTATATAATCTGTGGCCTACATGCATGAAAGGGGGGGGGGGGGGCATGGGGAAAAATTAGACATATTACGACGTGTGGTGTACTGGTGTTCCGATGTTGACTGAAGTTGGTTGGGCAGCCTCGCCCGTCGCCCGGGCCCTCGTGAGTGTACTTAGCCCATCATGACTGCGTGATGTGGGTGTCAAACAAAACAAAAAACGGCTACACACCGAAAATGTATGGTGGTTGACTTCTTGTCGACGGTGAAAACGTGGTTGGTGACAATTAGTCGCGGAGACGTCCAAGTGACGAGCGAAGAGCCGTGAAAAAAAAACGTTGACCAGTCGAGCCGTTGAGAGAAGTATAAATGATTTGTATGGTGGTGGTAATTGATGGTGACGGAGATCGGCTATGGCCCGGCGTTGTTGTTGATTTGTAGTGGGGCAGGTCAGTGTCGGCGTTTCACAATGATTAAATTATTAAATTTTTGGAGACAGGTTGTTCTGCCGGTGTTATGATGATGCCGAGCACGACCGAGGCGCTGACGGCATCGGCGGCCGTGAGCAACGGCGTGCGGACACTGAACACTGTTTACGATATTCAACTGATATATTTTCATCATTTTCATTCCACTCATCAGAGTCATAATGGACAGCGAAAAATTAATTGAGCTCGTCAAACTTCATGTCGGGTTATATGACCTAAGTAGTCCAAATTATAGTGACAGTACATGGACAGAAAAGGTATGGAAAGACATTGCAGATGAATTAAACAGGTAAGATAATATAATATTTGAGTGTAAGTAATATTATATATATTATAATATATAATATATACAGTTTAACTTATATAATATAACTTCATTTTATTTTTAGCATTTTATTTTATTTTGAGATTTATAATATTGTAATAATGTATTAATGTATATAATATTATAATGTAATTATTTTAGTAATTAAATTAGTAATTGAATAATTAAATAGTAATTTAATTATTTTAGTAAATAATTATTTTAACATAATATAAGTACCAATTTGTATACATAACAAAGAATTTTGATATAAACATTAAACATTAGGTAAAGAAATATGTATAAAATATTATAAGTATTTTATAAGTTAAGTATTAAACATTATTTTGCCATGGAATAGAACCACATGGGGAATTTAAAAAATGCTTGTATGTTTCTCTGATACCAAAAGCTTCTCGTGTTGCATTTCCACCTTGTACTGAAATGTTCATCAAATTTATAGGAGTTGAATGGTCCTCACTCGTTTGTTTATTGTCACGTACATAAGTTAACTTCTAGCCATATTTTTTTATAAAATTGTGAAGTACACATGTTGTTAATATAATTACATCAGCATTTTCTGGTTTAGCTTGCATTCGTCTATTATATATTTTAAACTTTTGTGATAATAGACCAAATGCATTTTCTACAACTCGTCTTGCCCGGCATAGATACTCTTTTTTCATTACAATCTAGCTGTTTTCCGGGATATGGTCTCAGTAAATACGTTTTTAATGAGAAGGCTTCATCGCCTACAATAACGTACGGTACATCATTTGTAGTTCCTAGCAACGCTTCTTTTGGTGGTACATTCAGTTTATTTTGATCAAGAGCTTTCCCTAATTTTGAATTATCCATGATGCCATGATGCACTATTTGTACCAAAACTTCCCACATCTACACCTATAAAATTATAATGAGCATCAACTAATGATAATAAAACTATAGAAAATGTTTTTTTATAACAAAAATATTGTGATCCACTATTAGGAGGAGCTTGGATTGTAACATGTTTGCCATCGATAGCACCTAAACAATTGGGGAAGTTCCAGCAAGTCCAAAACTCTGATACGATTTCTTTCCACTTCTGTTCAGTGGGAACAGGCATAACTTCTGGCATTACAATTTCAATAATTGCATAAAATACTTCTATGATGATTTGGTATACGGTAGAAAAACCTAAACGATAGCTGAACGAAATAGTTTTCATTGAATCTCCGGTTGCTAACTGCTAAGTATCTATTATTAAAAAAATAATAAATATATATAATATAATATTAAAAACAGTAGAGATGTGTATGTATAATAATATATTATACTAATGTCATTTTAAAAGTTTTTTAGATTCTGAGTGGAGCGAATTTTTTTTTTTACTATATAGTTTTTTATTTGTCATATCCTTGTCTGTCTATACCTTATGTCGATAAAAATAAACAATCACTGGCTAAAAAACCTTAATATTTTGCTTATTATTAGTGTTTGAAGTAGGGCTGGTGTTATTTTCGGTATACCGATAATTACCGGTAGTAAACAAATACAGGATACCGGTATCAGAATTTTAAATACCGCCAGCCCTAGTATGATGTAAGTATGAAATATTTCACAAAAACGTGAAACATTGAAATTTTTTTTAACACAAATAAAAACACAATTTATTTATATTTTTAACACAATGTTGAGTGTTCTAAATTCTAATGTCAGAATTCAGTAGGTACTAGGTATACAATATACATGTATAATATTAAATACCTACTTGTATCATTTAAACATTAAAATATTTAAAAATGTTGAGTACCTACCATTTTAAATGTATAATACCAAAGGTTAGGTATACATACAGGTACCATACAGTTATGAAGGTAATTTATGACAATTATATGTAAATATAAAACTTATTTAAAAATAAAACAAAATTTATTAAAATACTGAAATATTTCATTTTTTTAAATTTCATGACATTTTCAAACACAACTTATTATTATATAATAGGTATATTATACTAGGTATAGCTGGTATATTTTGACCATTGTAAAATCAATACATTCATCGCTCCGCTCAGAATTTAAAATTCTCATTAGTATTTATTACAGAACTCAAAAGATTTAAAAATATATTAGTACAATTTTTTTTATAGACATTTGAAGTTTAAATAAAAATTGTATTTCACTTGCTTCTTTAAACACGAATACAAATGTTCTCATTATGTTTAATTTTAGTTGCAACATGCAAAAACCGTTGGAATAATTTGAGAGACATGTATAGAAAAGCATTAAAACGGAATAAAACAACTTCAGGTCAAGCAACAATAATTATTAAAAAATATAAATATGAAGACCAATTAAATTTTTTGAAAGAGTTTTTGCAAGAAAGAGACACTATGACTAATGTATCGTGTAATATTAGTTCAAGTTCTGAAGGCGAAGAAACTATACAAGATACTCAAGTGAACATTGAAGACATACAAATGAATAAAGAAAAGCATGAACCGATTTGGAAAAGACCTAAAAGAACTATTAAGAACCACCAAGAAAAATATGGTGAAACAGAAACAGCTTCATCAACCATAATGAAATACTTGTTAGAAAAAAAGAAATGGAAACTAAAACAGAAAATCTTGTTCATCCAGTAGATTCATTTCTTTCAGGCATTGGTTCCACATTAAAAAAATAATTTGTAAATAATTTGTTCACGTAATACCTATAGTTTTAAGTTTATAAATTTTTTTTCAAGTTAAAAAATTGTTTTTCTCTGATCAATTTTTGATTTATAACACAATAGATACATCATACATAATATTTTAGTTTTCTTTACTTAGCTAACAATAAATAATTTATTAAGTAAAATAATTTTGTAAATCACTTACCTTAAGCAGACAGCTAATCTTTCTCTAGGAGAAATGGGTTTTCTCCAATGAGTTTCCTGCTTTTTTAAGTTGGTTTCTATTTTTCCAAGTAGAATATGAAATGAGTACTGAGTCATTCGGAAATATTCATAAAATTTTTGTTCATCATCCACGAGTCCATTATATAAATTCAAAAATTCACCTTCTTGTTCTCTTTTTTTCCATAAATCATGTACCCATAAAGTACGGTTTTTTTTCTTTTTTTCGAATTTATTTCTTCTTTTTCGTCAAGAATTAATGCAATTATAACTAATTCTTCTTCGCTAAATCTTACTTGTGCTTAACAGAAACTTGAAGTTTTAAAACTCAATCACATCTGTTCCCCACGGTTTCGGAGTGAGTACTGATTGCTACTGAAATTATATAACTGATAAACAGTGAAACAACGAATCGGATCGGAACGAATCGTATGTATGTGAATACAACACTCGGAACATTAAAAATCGGAACGGACACGGATCGGATGTGTGTGAAAGGACTTTCATAAGCATCAGCGCGCGATACTATTATTTATAAATGACTATTGTATTAGAGTAGGTACGCTCGGGGACTATTTTTAATAAATGATACGCCAAAAAATGCTGTGATGTTACACCCTGTATCAGAACACATCGTCTTCCTCGTTTTGTTACAAATATATCATCTATGGAGTTCATGGTAAGAATATTTACTTTAGCACTTGTGTACTTGTGTACTCGACAAGCGACTACGGACTGATTGTCTGATATGGATTTATGGTGAAATAAATATAGATAGGCACCTATTGCATTTTGTTACACTATTAATACAACTTAGGAAATTACAGATAAATAGATTTTCGATATTTTCGATAACGTCTGTGATTACGCCTTTTTATAGCTTTCTACTATAATATTTATTGATATCGTAGGAAGTCCCGAATGTGGTTATTATTATCGTGCTCGTGTAATGTACTACGGTAGTGACCACTCCGTTTTTTTTTTACTTAGCTTTGCGCCACTACTGTCGCGCTGGATTAAAGGTATATATAAATATACAGTATATACTTACCTATATATGTTACCTATATTATTTTGATATATATGTATATTTGTATATATATATTATGCATGTATGTACATATTTTATATACTTTTTAAACAAAGGAATATATATTTTACATTTTAGTGCTGTAATAATCCTCGTCATCATTATTATTATTAGTATTTAAAGTAATACTGTTATATCTATATATGTATATATTATTGTGTATAAGTACTATTATCTGACATTGATTGACTCTGTAAGAATACCAGATATACGGAAAGCGTGTATATGGTTCAGAGGTGAGGTCCAGGATTAGAACTTCATTAGAAATTGTCGGTCATCACATTTACAAGGTGATACCGATTAGCTTAAATAGGAAAACCATAGAGATAGTAAGTTAGTTGATTACTGGAGACGAGGTGAGTACGTTCTGGTATACATCTATTCAAGACGTTTGTTACTTTTAATAAATACACTTTTAGTATACGTAAATTTGTGTGTCTTTATTATTATACCTCTAAGGGCTAGTTGTACCAGTCTAGTTTAAACTAGAGATTATCTAAACTTTGTTTAAAAATTAAACCTAGTTTACAATTTGCCATGTTGTTCAACGGTAGTTTAAACTACAGATAGTTAAACTAGGTTTATCAGAGCGGCCAGTGGATTCTATGAACGTTGGGACAGCTACACCACATCAATACTATTAATATCAGTGCATTATCACTTCTTGTTTAATAATGATAGCATAATAATTAATAACATTAATTTAGTATTTAGAATTTCAGAACAATATTAATCTTTTATTCTTTTATACTTTTAAAGTTTTATTTATTTATTTTATTTCATACATTTATATAATTATTTGCTAATACATAAGAATTATTAAGAAATGACTCCAATTAAAAAAAGAGCCACTAAATTTTCCTACAAAGAAGAGAAGACTGCTCGCTCTGGTTAAGAAATATGCTTCAACGATCGAATGCAAAAGAACAGACATAAACTCAAACAAATTAAAAGCAGCTTCCTATGAAAAATTAGCTATAGAATTTAACAGTGTTTGTGGTGAATGTTATCGGTCACCCAAAACTCTTCGTAATAAGTATGTAAACATAAAAAAATGTGGCAAAAAAGTGTTTTCTGATGAAAGAGCATACCTACGTGGTACTGGTGGAGGACCTGCAAAAACCACCTCTTCATCAGAGATACAATCAGAGCTTCAGGAAATTCTTGGGAATCAGATGACTGGTTTCATATCAGAGTTTGATGATGACAGGAATCTTACCATACCGGGAACAAGTAGTGTTATTAACTCAAGTAGTAATAGTGGTATGATTTTGGCCTCAAATACTGGATTGAAACCAATTGATGCAGTTTTGGATTGGTCTGAATATAGTCCAGACATGTTAAGAACTCGTCCCTCTCATGTACTTCAACCCGTCTCTCAACAAAATATGTTTGATGTATCTTTTAATGAAGAATCTGAAAATATAGATAGTGAAGGAGAACCAGTAATTGAGGGTAGATAAAAACCTCACTAATTTTTACTGATTATGTTGATTTAGTTGATCTATTATCCATTTTATTTATTTCAGTAGTAGATGATCGTAAAAATTCTGGTAATGTCCCTATTCAAAAAGAAGTTAAAGGTAAAAAAATTATGTTAGTATTATGTAGGTAGGTCTATATAGGTACCTACCAAATTTATACCTAATTTACTAACATAATATATTGCTCTTTTTAAATTGAATAATAATAATGCATATTGCATACCTACATAAAATAGTATCAGTAGTATATATGTACCATTCCTGGGACAGTGCATAAAATATCAATAAAAGATCATAAAGAAAACAATGTGCAAAAAGATCAGAAAATCGAAATGCAATAATAATTAAAATATTTTTCACAAAACTTATTAAATACAATAATAATTAAAATATTTTTCGCAAAATGTATGATATTAATAATTAAAAAAATATTTTTCTGAAAACATATGAAATGCAATAATAATTAAAATATTTTTTAATAGAATTGTTCTATTAAAAATAAAAATCTAAATGCAAAAATGTATTAAAAAGAAATTGAATACCTGAGTTAAAGGAAATGAAATGTATAATAAAATAATGGAAACAACTATCAAAGATTTTAATAAATTACAAGAAAATGAAATGCAAAACGAAATAGAGAACTCAATATTAAATAATGAAATCTTTGTTAAGTTTTGTAAATATGAATACTATAATACTAATAATAATAAAAATATTAAAATTATGAAATATAAATATATTAATATATAAATACAACTGGTACTAATTTTTTAAAATATCTCCATGATATTTGTCTTGTTCAAGATTTAGGAAATATTAAAATATGTTGTCTTAACATGAGCAATTTATATAAAACGATGCACAGGGGGGTCTTCAAGACGCCTCTAACTTTTAATGAAAAAATCTACAATTTTAAAAGTGGATAATCATCAGACTCAATCCCGAAAACGATACAATTTATATAAATGAATCAGGAGTTTATTCACTTATATTAATCCTTCAAGAATATTTTTAGTAAAACTTATGAAATTAATTAATTAAAATCCAAAAATCTTTGAAAACGATTTTACACTATGATACTATGAGGGGGACTTTTAAAGAATTAAAATCAAAAATTATTAATGTAAAAATGGAGATTCTAATATAAATAGCATCGGAGTAATACTTAAATGAAAAATATGAAGCGGGGAGTAAACTTTTAATATGTAGTGTAGATAAGCATATAAAACATATCTGTGTTGATCCGACTTGAAAATATCAAATAATAAATGAAATATAGGACTTGTAATATTTAACTCTTTAAAAAAATGCAAAAATTTTGCAAAATATCTGCGTTGTACAGACATCCAGAACGGTTGCCACCTCTCACTTTTTTATTTTTTTATTTTATTTTTTTTTTAACTGGTTGTCTGTACAACAGAGATATTTTTATTTTTACCTAAGCATTGTGGCGCGGTGGGTTAGACATGTATTTATTTGTAGAATTTAAAGGTCAGAGGTGGACATTATATACGTCAGCCTTGGAACAAGACTGAGGTAGATACAAATCAAGGTGACAACGTAGGCCGCACCACGTGACAACTTACATTCGCATGTAAACAGTGGCGCACACTGGAGGGTTCAAGGGTAGCAGCTGCTACCCCTGATTTTTTTGGTGGGTGGGTGGGTGGGTGGGTGCCGTGGGTAAGTGTCCCCAAGCTACTAAAATATCCACAAAGTAACAATATTCTACTATGTATAAAAATATTTAAATAATATAGGCTATGGCCATTAGAGTAAAAGCCAATATAAGAGGTAAGTAGGTAACTGACTAAATACCTACTAATGAGTATTTTATCATCCATAACATCGTAGAATAGATTCTCATGGTGGCATGTTTTCACGATGTTACAAAATACAAATTACAATCAAATCGGTATTCGGGATAGGCATTCCTACCGCGCGAGGTGGGAATACGTCGGAATCAATAAATTAATTTGTTTGTAGTTTGTGACTCTGTGCTAAATTCTAATGCATAAAGGTGAAGGTGAACGATTTGTTAAAATTATAAAATATTTTAATTTGTATTATTTATTAGTTATTACCATTGATTACTGATCAAAGATTTTATAATTTAAATATTAATTTTATAATATATAAATTAATTATTAAATCAATGATTCGTATAATCGTATAAATGTCTGGATTATATTTCTATTTTCGATGAACAACATAATAATATATATATATTGTAAATTATGAAACGAGCATCTTCCACCACCGTCCGACTTCTATTTATAAACAAATGGTACTATTACTATAGATACAGCTATACGCACCAGGCGCTCCAGCTATGAAATTTTCCAAACTGGATTTATATTTAATTCACACTAATAATTTTGTATAACGTATATCGATGGAATGACGACGACACGAGAGACGAGACATATAATTGGCATTCACACAGCTCGCACAGCTACGTTATTACTATTAGACATTAGTTATTACTATTTTCTGTGTTATAGTGTTGTGAGTTATTGTTTTTCATTAATATTTATTATAGTGGCATGGTGCACTAGTAAACAATTACAATATTTTTAACTTCCTACAAAATGTCGAATTCAAATATTGGTTTAGACTTGGTGTGTTCATGCGGTAAAAAAAAGTTGAACTTAAATGAAACGAATTGGAAGCGACATATTTCGTCCTGTAAATCAGAAGAGAGACTAAAAATCTCAAAAACATGCAATAATTTAACCAATTATTTTTCAAGAAAAAGAGATAATTCTACAGTGTTTGATGGACTTGATGGAACATCATTGCAAAAGAGTAAGTATTTAATTAAATTTAAGGGGGCTAGAGCGTAATCCATTCTAGGGAGTAAAAACTATGCGTTTTATATTTCAGTTTATATGGGTCTATTGGGTCTTGTGAATGTGTTGAAAATAAATGAACATTAGTGTGTGTAATTTGTAGTACCGTCGTACCGAATATAAGATATACAAATTATAGCGCAGGGCTCTACAAATCATTAAAAAAAAAAAACTTAAAAATATTGAATAAAGTTAATAAAGTTAATAAAGTTATTGCATTAGTCAAATAGACCTGGGACATCCTGTATATAAATTACTTTTTTCACAATAATATTATCAAATATACTTAGTAATATCATAGACTGACAGACTGTTTTCGCTCAGAATCGTTTTTCTTATACAATGATATTATATCATTGAATTCAAATTTAACACCATCCTTTACAGTGACCCACTTGTAACCTACTGTACAGCAGAGAGAATCCACTTACCCACCTTTTTATACTTTATAACGTTATAGATGCCTATGTGAATGTATAAATATTACCACATTTCAAATTTCATCATATGAAATCTGCTGTTTATGAATTTTGATATTGAAAACAATATTAAATTAACAAAATTTAAATTAAAAAAAAACTAACTTATTTGTCATGTAGGTTTAACCTCTATTTGGCTTAATTATTGAAATTTTATGATATATATACCTAATATAATATATATTACCTACTTTTAATACACATGCCAAAAAGGCCCACACCAGTTAGATACACATTTTTACATTAATTTTTATATGTTAAATAAGAAAATCAAATTTGCACAATATTTTTAATCAAAACCGCAAAGTCAATGATTTAAAAGGTAGGTAGTTTTTTTTTTTTTTGTAAGAATTGAAATAAAATTATTAGTGTTTTTATGTTAGCAAAAACAATTTGCTTGTTTAATAGGAACTGATAAAGCATGTGGTATATCTAACGAAGACCAGATCTCTGAACTTGCTAAATCATCAGGTTAATTTTTATTCAACTATTTTATTTTACTTTTTATTTATATTTATTTTATATTATGTTGTGTTAATGTGTTATTAGGTACAACAAGTTTAAATGACATTGTTGTCAATGTCAATGAAGATCACATTTCTGGAGTTGATGATTTAGAAGGTAATTTAATTTGATTTTATATACAACTTATAATAATTTTAAATTTGCTTGTTTAATAGGAACTGATAAAGCATGTGGTATATCTAACGAAGACCAGATCTCTGAACTTGCTAAATCATCAGGTTAATTTTTATTCAACTATTTTATTTTACTTTTTATTTATATTTATTTTATATTATGTTGTGTTAATGTGTTATTAGGTTTAGGTACAACAAGTTTAAATGACATTGTTGTCAATGAAGATCACATTTCTGCAGTTGATGATTTAGAAGGTAATTTAATTTGATTTTATATATACTTTATAAAAATGTTGATTTAATTTTTATTTGTTTGTTAAATAGGAAGTGAAAAAGCTTGCAAAATTTCTAATGAAGACCAGTCTCTTACTATTTCTGTTGCAAAAGGTAAATTAATATTTTATTACTATATGTTAAGTTAATATTATATAAATTAATTTCTTTGCTATTAATTTTCTTTCCCCGAGGAAAAAATTAATTATAAGTACCAGGTTTTAACGCAATAAATAATCTTTTCTTTTCGTACGTCATTTCTCTAGTAACTTAATTGCTTATAATAGTCCGGATTAGATATCAACTTTTATACCATTGTAAAAATATATACAATTTTTCTCATTTTTAGAAGTTGGTATCGAAGAAAAAGATCCTATAAAAATAATTGCATCTGGACCATTTTCTTATGAAAAAAGAAAATTAATTCTTAGCTGGGGTCCTCATCAGCCTCAGAAAGAGGATATGTCCAAGAACTGTTTTCCTATGCGAAACAATAGGAGTTTTCTTCCTTCGTGGTATAAAAAAAACATTACCTGATGGCACTACCAGCTCAAGAGAATGGCTTTCATATTCGTGCAGTACAGACCGTATATTTTGTTTATATTGTATTTTAATTGGAAATGATAAGCAGTCTGTTTGGGTCACGACAGGGTTTGGCACATGGAGCAAGGCAACACAGAGACTAATTATGCATGAGACTTCTTCCTTTCATGTTGAAGCTTCTCTTAAATTGAAATTAGAAGATCAGTGTGTGCCTCTTCAACCTTCAATTCTTAGAGCAAGGAACACATTTGTTGCTACGAACCGTCTAATTGTCACAGCAATTATTGACATAATTCTCTACCTTGCTCAACACTCTTTGGCTCTAAGAGGTCACAGAGAAAATTGGGAGACCAATTTACGTGGAAATTTTAAAGATTTGGTTTGTTTATTGGGAAAGTATCACCCTGTTCTTGGATCATATATAGCTGGCCAACGTTTAAAAAAAAAAACAAAATATGATTTCATATCGTGGAGAAGGCAAAATGAACTCATTGACGCAATGGCTGGATACACTCGTGGTGTCATTCTAAAACAAATTAAGTGTGCTAAGTTTTTCAGTATAACATTAGACAGTACATTTGATAATTCTAGAAAAGAGCAGCTCTCCTTTGTGATTCGCTACATTCATGATGAGACTGCCGAAGCCCATGAAAGGTTAATCAGTATGAAAGAATGTGCAAATACTTCGGCACAAAATATATTTGAAATAGTAGAACAAATATGTGCTATATATTCTTTAGATTGGAAGCAATACTTGGTTGGACAGTCCTTCGATGGTGCAAGTAATATGCGTGATGCATATAATGGACTTCAGGCCATAATTAAACGTTCTAATCCGGCTGCAGTTTTTGTTTGGTGCTATGCACATCGGCTGAATTTAGTTGTTATTGATGCGGTAAGCTGTTCACCCAATGCAGTTGATATGTTCGGGATTTTAGAATCTATTTATGATTTTATATGCTCAAGTAAGAAACGAGTGGCCTTATTTGATGAATTTCAAGAAAAAATATATGGAAGTACACAACGTAAACGACGCTTCAAGAGAGTAGAAACTACTCGTTGGTGGTCCCATGATCATGCGCTCAATACTGTTTTAGACACGTTTGATGCTTTATGTGATACCTTACAAAATATCCAAAATAATGAATGTTCAAGTGATCGCAAAGGTGCTCATCAGGCTCGGATTTTAAAAGAAAATATCATGTGTGATAAATTTTTAACCACAGCCATCACATACAAAAAAATGTTTCAAATTATCACTCCTCTCAGTAAAATGCTGCAGGCCAAAGACATAGATCTTATCGGAGTTATTGATCTAGTTAAAGAAAAAATACAACACTTAGAAACATGTAGAAGTGACATAGAATTTTCCACTGTCCTTAACCAAGTCGAAGAGTTCAAAAAGTTTTCAATTAACGAATGTGAAGATTTTAAGCCGATTCCACATAATCGAATTAGACGGGTACCACGTAAAGCTGACGAAATAGCTGTAGACGAAGTTATTGAAGACCCATTGCAAAATTATAAAATTAAAACATATTTTATAGCATTTGATACAGCTATTACTCAGATAAAAGAAAGGTTCAATGAAATATCCAGTGGTTTATTTAAGGATCTGTCATTATTTTCTCGACGTCGCATGGAAGAAATATCTAATGATCTCAATAAATTGCCAGTTGATGCATTTAAAGTATTTTCTGATACATATAGTAAATTTGTTGATAAGGAAGATTTAAAAAGAGAATATGTATAATTCATAAAATGTTATTTTAATTTTGAAAAAGTTAAGCTAATTCCAACCCGTCTTCATGATTCTCAATCAGACACCGAAGATGAATCTATTGACCATTTACAAAGCGACTTGGAAGATTCTCAGAACACAGTAGAAGATTTTACTATCCCCAAGCTTCCTTTAAATGGATGCAGTTTATCAACAGTATTGAAGGTTGTTAAAATAAGTGGTTTACAGTCTGTATTTCCTGTCCTAAGCATAGCTTTGAAAATTGCTGTAACATTACCTGTTGCTAGTACTACACCAGAAAGAACTTTTTCCAAACTAACAATAATCAAAAATAAACTACGCAGTACCATGACTGAAGGTCGCCTTGAAAATTTAATGGTACTTTCATGTGAAAATGACATTAAAATTGACTCAGACACTGTTATTAACACATTTGCCAATAACAGCAGCTTGTTGCAAAAAGCTTTATTATATTAATTTGTTATACAACAGTATGTAACCTAGTCCCAGTGTGCATAAATTGTATTTATAGGAAACATTTGTATTAAATATGTATTAAAATATAATTATATTTAGTAATTAGCAGAGAACATAATATATCTTTTTTAAATTAGCGTTCAATACTTTAATATTTTAATTATTGCATTTTTTATTCAATTTTATATTTATTATTACTTCTTAATACTATAGTAATATTTATGAAGAAGGTTATACAATACTACCTAAGGGGTGTGGGGGCGAAGCCCCTGCGGGTCTGTTTTTGAAAGTGAATTGGTGGGTGGGTGGTATTTTTCCATTCAATATGCTACCCCTGTTTATTTTTGAGTGTGCGCCACTGCATGTAAATCACCAATCGCCCGAAGCGCTACAATTGCCGGCTTTATAATGCCTCCCACCTAATTTCAATCCCACTACGAGAACAAATACAGTAGGAACAAATCACATAACAATTAATGCAGCGCTACAAAAATTGTCAGGCAGATTTGAACCCAATGCGGTTGCTCTCAAAGCACACGCTTTAACCACCACGCCACAATGCTTAGATATGTAATGTATACTATGTAACACTATTTAAATAAAATTAAACTAGTATAATTATACCACGCTGTATACTTCACACTGTATAGTAGTCAGCAGATAACATTCTACAACAGGATGTTAAAAATAATCAGTCTAACGTTGATATATATATTACTATTATTATTATTATTATTATTATTATTATTATTATACAACACTGTATAGGTACTATAATATATAAATATATAATACTTCGTAAGTATTATATTCGATTTACATTTTCGATGTTTAAAAAATAATTATTATTTATGTTTTTTAATTCATTCTAGTCGTTTAAATTTTTTTAATTGTTCATTAAGTGTTTTGCAATGCATAAATTTTATAATATTTACGAAACAACCTTTATTTATTACATGGTTTTGTAGTCTTAATAATTGATTTTTTTTTTATATTGAACATATCTTATAGCATTTTCATAACAACATTCATTTTCATAATAAAAATATTTATCATCATCACGGTCTTCCACAGGATCAATCATAGGTTGTTGTAGTTCATTTTCAATTTCATTAACGATATTTAAATATGTTAGATTTTGATTATGTCTAATTTCCATTATTTATTATAATAGAAATATATTTTTTTAACATCGAATTATTAAAACATACATATGAGTACATCAACAACTCGTTAACATCAACGTTTACGTTAACGTAAAAAAACAACGACTCGTTAACATAACAACGATTCGATAACGTAAAAAAAACGTTAACGTAAACGCTAACGTAAAAAAAACAACGACTCGTTGACTCGTTGTTAAATATATATTGTTATGTTATTTAGAAATAAATATAATTTAAAACATATTAAACGAGTTGTTATTTTTAAATAGAAATATTTCTATTAAAAAAATATGATATTTAAATAAATTTTTTATAATTTTCAATAAATTCTAAACATAAATGACCACATATAGGTGGATCATTATAATATTGAAATTGGGAAACAGAACAAAAAAGATTATCTTTACCCAAATATTTTAAAAGTTCTTTTGGTGGCTCACCAACTATATGACCAAATGGATCAAAATATATTTTAAATGTATTGCTTATTTTTTTCCATGCAACCCAATGAGAACAATTTTGAGTAGAATCATTTAAATTAAATACTCCACATTCATTTTTCCATGGTGTTGTTGGTAATTCATTTAACATAAAACACCCTCTATAATTTTTTATTTTATTTCCAAAATAATTCATATCTATATTACTCAATGGATCAATTTTTATATTATTTTCTTTAATCCAAAACCGTGTATGAATACCTTCAAATTTTTCAATATTATTTCAAATTTATTCATTTTTTTAATTTTTTTTTCAATATTTTTTTTTTTTTTTTCAAGCCAGAACCTTGTGATCTAATTTTTTTCTATCTCTTTATTATGTCGAATTGTTTCTTGTTCCAATTTTTTTTTATGTTTAGCATCAGTTATTGCAGTATAAACTGCACTTGCACCTGCAGCCAAAGCACTTACACCTTGTTCTTCAATTACATGTTTTTGTTTTACAACTGTATTTCTAAATCTATCCTGTAAATCATTTTTAAGATTAATTATTTTATTTACATCTGTAGATTTATGTTGTTTTTTTTTCTCTTTTAATATTATCTTCATCTTCATCTTCATCATCTTTTTTTATAATAACAGTCTCTTTTTCATTAGGTTTTAATATTACATCTTTAAACCTATTTTGTAATTTTTTTTTAGTATTAATTATTGTCTGAATCTTTACACCTGATGTGTTTTTTAAACTATTTCCTACCTTGGAATTGTTTTGTGTTTGATCTTCAAATGTAACATTTTTTTTAATTTTTTTTTTTAATTCTTTTTGAATTTGTTTGATATCCATTTATTATACAAAATTAAATTAAAACATAATCATTCATCGATATATAAAATCTTATTACCTTTATTGTCATAGATTAAATTTTTTATCAAGTCTATTGTTATGAAACCATATGTTTTTATTTTACTTTTTTTATCATATTTTTTACAATAAGTTCTATTAATTTCTTTAAATTTGTCTAAAGGTACATCTTCACTAATCAAATCGGACCATATTTTTTCAATATAATACTTTGATTGATTAAAAACAATTAAAACATTCAAATTATTTCTTATTGTTTTTATATCTACTGAAGTATAACTTTGTGTTAAATAAATAACACTAATATTCTTTGATCTTGATCTTATAAAATATTCAATTATCGTGTCTTGTTTTTCTTTTAGAAAATCATCAAAAATCACTAAACTATTTGGTTCACAATCATCTACAGATATTATTTCATCATTAGAAAAATGTGTGTTTATAGAAGGTATATCATCAAATATTTTTTTTATTTTTTTATAGACTGGTTGATCAATATTTTTTGTAAAAATATATAGATTTAAATAAGGAATCCAATAATTTATAATCAGATTATACAACAAGGTTGTTTTACCACAACCAGATGGTCCTATAATTAAAACACGTGAAGGTAATTCAAATAAAGATTGTTTTTTATTTTCATCATCAATAAAAAATTTTACTATTACTTTATCCATTTATTTAAAAAAAATATATATATTTTATAATATAAATAAGAAATGGAAAATAATTTAACCCTACACTGCATAGTGTAGACATTTGGTTACATACTGATTTAATTTGAAAATAACGTTCTTTATTTCATATTTTTTCATTACCGCGCATTGTAGACCTCACTCCTTTCAACAACGTCATATCTCAAAAATCGGCTATTTTTAGTTATGCCCATATTTAGATTGCCATTAAAGAGTAGTATATCCGTGTAAAACCGTCATATCTTTAACTCAATATTAAGCCGTTAGATGGCATAAGTGTCGTTTATGCATTTTTTAATATTTTAATATTGTTTTTTCAAGAGTGTCACAATTCAGTTTGCTATTTTGCCGTTACCAGGAGAGATCTCCTTCTTTTAGTGCAAAAGAGTTTTATTTTGTTAGAAATCGGTATTGCACAAAAGGTAAGTACACTTTTTATTTTTAATATTATATCAAAAACGTACTATTTAGTTTTATGTCAGAATTGTAAGGAAAATGAAAAGCGGTCTATTGAGGTTTATTTCGATTTATGACGTTCTTGCATTGTAATTATGAGACTTCGATTGTACTATTTTAACTTGTGACATTATTGTCAATAAAAATTTCTTGCTCGGACAAAGTGGTTTTGAATCATTTTGTTTTATGACCCTCTTCCAAACAAAAGTTGGCCCCTAATTGGGAAAATGTGCAGTTTCATTTTAGAATGTGTCATTATTGTTAGTAAAACGATACACTGTTTCCATGTTGTCGCAGGGGCTGCGTAATAATTATATTATAATTAATTTTATCTAGATTGAACATTATGACTTCTCGAGGTGAAAAGTTGACAAAGTTGGCACTTCATAATAGAACAGAGTCCCGAGAAAATGCATTCGACATTAAAAGTTAGTAAATGTTATGGTACGATATATTATACGATTTTATGTTTTCAATTTTGATCGAATAATTTATATTGATATAATAAATATAACATATTATTATTATGTACGTGGCAGTATTATAGTAACCATGCTGTGAAATATTATAATATTACCTGTACAGATTACGGGTTTTTCCACAATATGCAGTAAATAGTACTAAATAACAATTGTTTTGATAACGTTCAATGCCGCGGCGGCTTAGCGCGTAGCCGCAACAATAATACTCCCAATATTTATAATTAATATCTATCTATTAGAAGCTTATCAAGCATCAATGCCCATGCTATATTACATGTTATGTAAGTTGTAAACAACGATAAAAACATAATATTATATTTCGACCACAACTACGTCGGTAAAATTACAATAACAGATATTGTAATAAAAGATTAATCACCTAAATTATTTTATTGTTAATAACAACCAGAATAGAACCTCTCGTGATATTTTGCTTATAAGAGGTTAGCGAACTATTTGTCGTTTGTTTGCAAATACATATTATATTATTATTTTTATTGCTATTATTATTTGACCAATTATAAAACTAACTTACGCTGTTGTTTTTCTTAAAACCTTAAAACCTTTATTATATTTTTGTATAATATTATGATTTAGAAAGAATTGGTTACTGCGTTAAAAAAAAAACTGGATTTTAGTCATGCCTCAAATGATAATATTGTTCAATCACCAGGTATTAAGCAAAAAACTGATCAAATATCATGTTTATTAGTGAATAAGGACACGACTGATATTGTCGAATCTTCAAAAGCTGGTACCTACGTAATTTAGTAAAAAAATTAAAAATTAAAATTAAATTTGCTAATAAAATCCTAATCAAATAAAATAAAATTGAATTTGTTTTTTTGGTTTGCAGAAGAAATATTTTGTTTTGGGTCCAGTTCTGGTTCTGGTCAGAACAAGTCAAGTTCCTCCTCTTCTTCATCGTCTAGCAGTTCCAGTGATTCAAGCGATGAGACTGAATCTGAAGATTTCGATGACACTGATGCAGATAAAAACTGGACACCTTCGATTGACCAAGAAAAATGTGATGAGGATGATTTCCAGAAAGACACTGATCATGACAATGTTATCATGGTTCAAATACCGTTAACCAGTACTGTTGGTCAAACTCCTAGCTTATTTGATATTATCACCCCTGCCTCAAACAGCAATGCTGGTCTAAATAGTAATGACTTACCATCCGTCCCCCTGCCATCTATTACCCCTGACTCAACCATTTATTCTTTTTTTATTTAAACTGAAATAATATTACATTATAATAAAAGTAATTTTTTTTTAAATAATGTACCTATAACTTACTGCCTGTTTGGAATGTATTTATCGTTGCAATGATGACATATTTCAAAATAATTAAATGTCAGACTTCCGAATTGTATTATTTTAGTGACTATAATGACACATTTTGAAATACTTCAAACACCATCAATGACATTTTGAACAAGAATGTCATAAATCAAGAGGAACTTTTTAAACTTAAAGTTTTTATATGTTATTCTTCTTTAAATCAAGAAACAAAAGCAGGTATTATCTCTAATGTATGGCTCACATATTTAAAATTTCAATCGGTACATTAGTATTTATTTTAGGCGATTTTATTCTACTTTCTAAGTTTAAAATCGCTCTCCTTAAAAATTGAACTTTTTTTGTGTGTCAACACACCGATTCGTATAGTGATATCAATATTGTCATAACAACCACGGTTACAGTAATATTTATCATATGTTTTATTTTCACTACTCAATATCTTATCAGTTGTCTAGTACCGATGTGTTTATCATATTTTATCAAACTGTACAAACCAAACTTGGATTCAAAAAAAATATATTTGAAATCATAATTGTGAGTACTATTTATTAAAACCATAATTATTCCAATATATATAATTACTTTTGTGTAATTTCCATTTTTCTGTTTGTAGCTTTTTGCATACAGTGTGCGGAAAGAAGTATCACAAACGAAGGATGAAGAAATCCGACAACTCCTTACGTTACCACAAGATTGGAACATAAGTGATGACGAATTTGATGACACAGATTCAGAAACTAATTGTGAATCGACGTATGTATGTATCTATAGAGACAAATGTAAGTCATGATACCAAATTACTTAGTCCTATTGCCGCTTCGTCACCTAATGATGTACAATTGACAAATTACAATGTGATTGATATAGAAAGTATTCCAATCATGATAGTAGGGACTGAAAATGAATTTTATAACATTGAAACTGTTGATCCTAGTTTTTTCATTAACGATTGTTCTGATATTGTTCATAATTCAACAATTAATTTTCAAACACAAGTGCAAGATATTAGTCAAAATATTACCGAAGATTTACCTGTATCACCACTTTTCACTTCTAGTAATGAAAATAATAATATTTACCCTATACATGTTGCTCAACAAAAAGAAAGAGCTGGTCCACTAAAGTGGAAGAAAAGAAAATTTATAATGAATGAACCACTTATACAATTTGCCGATAAACCACTACCAAGTAAATTGACTGATTTATCTACGCATTTGTCATTTTTCAATTATTTCTTCGATGAAAAATTATTAGATTCAATTGTAGAACAAACAAATTTGTTTTCTAACGATAATGTTTTCACAAAAAAAGACATTCAAAAATATTTAGGCATTTGCATTAACACATCAGTAGTTCATATGTCCAGTATTAGAGATTATTGGAGCCAAGAATTGAGATTTGATCCAATAGCAGATACTATGAGTTTAAATAATTTTGAAAAAATTCGTCGGTATATGCATTTCAATGACAATTCTACAATGTTACCTAAAGATCATGTTGACAATGATCGTCTACATAAAAACCGTCCAGTTATTGATCACTTAAATAGTAAGTTCCAATGTATACCTTTTAGTAGAGATCTTTGTGTAGATGAACAACTGTGTGCTACTAAAGCAAGAATGTATCTGAAACAATATATGCCAATGAAGCCTCATAAGTGGGGCTATAAGCTTTTTATGCTTTATGATGTAAATGGGTTTGCTCATAAATTTGAAATATATACTGGAAGTGAAAATTTACCAAAAAATAGACTGCCAACTGAAACTGATTTAGGAGCAAGTGCAAATGTTGTTGTTCGGTTAACCAGAGAGGTTCCTAAAAGTATGAATCATAGAGTATATTTTGATAACTACTATACAACTATAGAACTAATTGATTATTTAAATGAAAATGGTATAAATTCACTGGAGACAGTTAGGAAAAATCGAATACCTAATTCAAGAATACCATCTGATAATATTCTAAAGAAATGTAAGAGAGGAAGTTCTTTTGAGTCCATCTACAAAAATACACATATAAATTCAGTTACATGGAAAGATAATAAAAATGTCTCCTTAATTTCAAACTATTGTGGATCACTTCCATACACAAAGGTGAAGCGTTTTGATAGGAAAAAAAAACAAAATGTTGAAGTTAAATGTCCAGCTTTAGTTATTGAATATAACCGTTTTATGGGTGGCGTTGATCTGTTGGATACTTTAATTGGGCGACATAAAATTACCATGAGAACCAAAAAGTGGTATATGCGGCTTTTTTATCACTTGCTGGATATGACAATAATCAACGCTTGGCTGTTGTATAAAAGAGTACAAAAAGAAAATGGTAATAATGCTCCAATGAAACTTAAAGCATTTAGGATTGATATTGCTACTTGTCTAACAAAAGTTGGACAATTTCAAACTCCAAAAAGAGGAAGACCAACATTAAAAAGTATAGAAGAACAGTTCAAGGAAAAAAAGAAAAGAGGTAAAGTTGCAAAAATACCAACTACTGAGGTTAGACTTGATGGCAATTTTCATTTACCAATTCCAGATAAAAAACAACGATGTAAAATACCCCAATGCAGTGGATTTTTGGTCACAAAATGTTATAAATGCAATGTAAATTTATGTATGAATAAAGTAAACAACTGTTTTTTTGATTTCCATATTAAGTAGATTTTAAAATGTCTATTTAATTTTGTTTTGTTTACATTTATTTTTATTTTAACAGGGTACTCTTAGTTAGGTTAGGTTAGTCTAAGTCACCTACAACTTGTTTTTATTCATAATTTTGTTTTGTTGATATGTTTTAAATATTATTACTAACTGTAAAACAGCTACAAAAGGAACTTGTAAGACTGAAAAGATTTTAATTTTTTAGAATGGTATATTATTTTAATTTGTTTTAATAAATGTTGTATTCTAAGTTCTAACAGTACTTGGATATGTATTTTATTTTGATTTCATTTTGATAATATTTATTATTGTAAATGATTTTGGGTTATAATAACTAATAAGTATATAAAGTATATCATGTTAATATAATAGATGTTTTCATAATAGAAATTATTTTTTTAAATAAAAATTATGTCACTTATGCACACTGTTGCCGATTGGCTACAAACTCTTAAATAGTCTAAAGTGGGTATATAAAAATTAAATATATTTTTTAGTCATTTTTCCCAAATTCAGCATCAAATTCCACTTAAAAAATATTTTTTTTTAATACAAAATATCATGCAGTGTAGGGTTAAATAAGTATGATAATGATATAATAAATAGCCAATATGAAAATTATATACCTCAAATCACAACAGAATTAAATAAACCTAACCGAAATACAATAGTTGTAGAAGATGGTAAAGATAAATTTCTGAATATTAAAAATTCAAAACTTTATTTATTATTTGAATATGTACAAGAAGATGGTGCTGGATATCCAACAAAATCTAATATTATGATATCTGATAATGCAGGAGCATTTTTGTTTCAAAAAATTACAATTAAACTAAATAATAAAATTATAGATGAAAGTGAGAATAACGGAAGAGTAAGTACAGTAAAAGGTTATATGAGTTATGCTGTTGATGGAAATGGTCCTACACAAAATTCAGGATTTCAATCTACGTCTGAAGGGGGAGGAAGTGTCGAGCTCATCATTCCTTTATCACACTTTGGTTTAGGATCAATGAAAGATTTAAATATTATTTACAATGCTAGATTTGAAATAATTTTTACAAGAAACACTGATGATAATGCATTGATTCTAGAAACAAACACTGAAGCTACAGCAGAGACAAAAAATATTAAAGCCAAACAAGGTAAAATTAATATTTTAGAATTAAAAGTTCAAATGCAAACAATAGAATATGATGAAATAACAAAAATTCAAATAGTTGATGAAATAATTAAGAATCCATGTATTTTAGCTTTTAAAAAATGGCAATGTATTGAAGTAAGAAATCTTACTGGAAAAAAGATAAGATTCGATTTAACAAATAACTATCGAAATAATAAACATCCATTGTTTGGTGTTGTTTTTTTTTCAAACAAAAAGATTAGACAATCAAGAAAGTAATGCTTGTTTTTTTGATGATTGTGATGTTGTAAATTATTCTTTTGAAGTAAATGGAAAAAAATATCCTAATGAATTGCAAAATCAAGATTTTAATGATAAAAAATGTTGTCAATCATATGAAGATCATATGAGTTATAAAAAAACCTATTATAAATCACACGAAGAAAATCCACTAATGTCTTAGATAAACTACAATTTAGACAAAAGAGACCATTTTTTGTTGTTAACATGACTAGACACCCCAATAAAATTGCAATATCCAACTGTACAGTAATTTTAAACATAGATTTCAGTCAAAATTTACCTGATAAAACAATTTGTTATATTTGTTTAATTTCTAGTTCAGTGTATACGTTTGATATTGAAAGAGGAATAGTTGATAAAATTTTTTAAAAAATTGTTCCTTACTTTAATTTTTTCAAGATATTTTATCTTGAAAAAAACTTTTCATATTTATTTTTTTTTTATTAGATCAAGAACACCAATAAATTCTTGATCAAAATTAACAATATTACCTTTCAAATCTAAAATATAAATTTCTATTTTTTGAAACCGATTTTTACTCACTGGTCTATATATCATTTTATGAGGTTTAGTCAAAGCACTATTAGAATTATATTGAAATAAAAATTAAACTTCATCATAATGAGATAGTTCATCAATATCATGTGTAATAGATTCATCAATTATATTACAATGTACTTCTAATATTTTGTTGTTATTGTTTAATGATGAATTTTCTCCATAATGTGTATATATCGTATCAATCCCTCCTAAACTTAAATTTAAATCTTTATCAAATGAAAAATAATCTTTTGTTGTTATTTTAATGTAATTATCATTATTTTCCAACTTCATAATCGAATTGAATAAGATATTTAAATGCTCAATTGAATAATTTCCATTTAATTCAGTTTTACTATTTTTAGTAGAAATAATACCTTTAATATTTTTTATAAAACCTTGTGTATAAATCATTACTTTCTTTGTACCTATTATTTTATAAAAAATATCTGGTGCTACTTCGAATGAAGCAGGCCATCTTTTATTTATAGGGATTGCATTTGTTATAAAATCTCCAATATAATCAATACCTAAACATTTTGATAAATATTCATCGAAACATAGACCGATTGAGGCTGAAATATTTATAAAACCATCAATTAATTCAAGAGTTATTTTAGGAAAATCGTAACAATTCATTAAATTTTCAATTTCATTTACTGTGTATATTCCTTTAAAAATTGTGTCCATTGGTATTTCACCATTTCTACCTAATCTAAATCTACAATCTTGTTCTATATTTATATAATTTTCATTAGAATTAGGATGATAAATTATTGGTTTACTATACTCTATTCCACCTGAGAGTGAACCACTCGGCCGACCAAAACTCGTTTTGTTCGCGCATCCCCACCACAAGGCGGGCGCCGCCGCGAACGTTGGTGGAGGCCGTCACGAAACTGCAGCTGCCTACGTAGTGAGCTGTATTAACACACTACCACTTGTTTGATTCTACTCGCGCGCACACGTTCACTTTTGTATTTACCACCGTCATTTATTTGTTTAGCTATCATTTTCCGTAGTGATTTTTCTTTTTGTTCATATATTTTTTATTAAATATTTACCATGGACCAAGAACAAGCTGTAGGCAAGTCTCCAGTAAAAAAAAATCCATCAGGAAAAGTAAGAAAATTTCTTTCAATGAATGTTAAAATGAATGATTTTTTTTTATTTAATATGCTGGTTTTATCATAATAATTTTTATTACAATTACAGCGAGTAGATTCTGGCAAGAGACAAATTATAATCAATGCGTACAAGTCAAAAATGAATTCCGATCCAACAAAGTCTTTAAGAATTATCCGGCAAGAACTTTCTAAAGAATTGGGCATTGGAGCAACGACAATTTCGACCACAATTACAGAATACAACAACACTAAAAAAGTAATATTTCCTTGCAAAAAACGTGTTAAGACATCCTTCCGCGATACATTTGAAGAGTTTGAGAGAAATGTGGTTCGTAGGCATATCCATAGTTTCTGGTTCAAACGTGAAATTCCTACGGTCGACAAAATATTTCAAGCAGTTTCCGATGACGACTCTTTACCTATTATTTCGAGGACAAATCATTTTAGGCTTTTGAAAGAAATGGATTTTAAGTATAGCAAACGTAGTCGAAACAGTGCACTGACTGAAAAAACCGAAATTGTGTGTTGGCGTAGACGGTTTCTTGAACAATTGCGTGAATACCGAAATGAGGGTCGACATTTATATTACCTGGACGAGACCTGGGTTAATGCTGGTGAATGTACCAGCAAAACATGGATCGATACTACAGTTAAATCACCCCGAGACGCATTCCTACAAGGCCTGTCAACTGGTGCCGTAAATCCTTCAGGAAAAGGTAAACGCCTTATTGTCCTGAATATCGGTTCGGAAGATGACTTTGTCCCCGGCGCATTGTTGTGCTTCGAATCGAAAAAGAACACTAGAGATTACCATGACGAAATTAATGGGGAGACATTTTACGAATGGATGGAGGGTGTACTGCCTCGTTTAAAAGATAACTGTGTGATAATCATGGACAATGCGTCATATCATTCTGTGAAGCTAGATAAAGCACCTACGTCGCAAACCAGGAAAGGTGATATTATGAAATGGTTGGAGGATAAAGGTGAGGTTATAGACAGACCTATGTGTATACCACAACTTTTTGAAATTGTGAAAAGGATCAAGCCACAGCACCAGAAATACGTAATTGACGAATTGGCAAAAAAAAATAACCGTAATATACTAAGACTACCTCCATACCACTGTGAGCTCAATCCAATAGAGTTGGCTTGGTCATCCGTTAAAAATTACGTACGGATGAACAATAAGACCTATAAATTACACGATGTAAAAAATTTATTAATTGAGGGCGTCGAACGCGTGGATGCAGGCATGTGGAAGAATTTTATTAGTCACACGAAGAAAGAAGAGGATAAATTTTGGGAAATCGACTTCGTCATAGATGACGTATTGTCTGCAGAGTTGGAGTCAGTAACTTTGACAACCGGAGATACATCATCAGACGACTCCCTCGGCACTGAATCTGACTAATTTTTTTTATTTGTATTATATTATATTGACTTGCGTATTCTTAAAAAACGTGTATTTGTATTATATTAGATTGACGTGTGTATTTTAAAATTTTTTTTTATTTGTATTTTATTAGATTGTCGTGTGTATTTTTAAATTTTTTTTTTTTTTTGTATTATATTGACTTGCGTATTCTTAAAAAAATTGTATTTGTATTATATCTTTTATATTAAATTTATTGTTTAAGCAATAAAACAATTTAATTTATAATATTTTATGATTATGTGTTTGTATATAATACAGTTTGATTTATGATGAAAATTCAAAATACGTGTTATACAGTAATGAATCGCGAAAACAGCTATGTTTTTATGATTCTCTGTATGCACGGCGGTCGATCACTAACGACGACCGGCGAAGACTGTCGACCAATGACAGAACGCCTAGCCGTCACCAGGGGGGTCAAACAATGATCGGCGGCTCAGTCTGCGTGCGCGAAAGCGGTTCACTCTTAGGTGGAATAGAGTATACTAACTATTGAAAAATCAAATTCACTGTTTTCGAAACCTAAATATTTTTTTAATTTTTCATCTAAATTATAATAACAAGGAGATTTAATTGTAATTCTATTAGTTTCATCAGAAAATGATATAATAAGTGGTTCTATTTCTTTATTCAATTGTTCAATACTATATCTACCTGTTTTTATATGTATTATATTCTGTTTAATTGTTATACAACAGTCTGATTCAATATTAATAAAATTGTTGCCCTTCAAAACTATTGAATAGAGACCTAAAAAATGATCACCATCATCATTGTGAATAGGTTTGTTTAAATGAATACAACCCTTTTTAACTTTTATAAATACCATTTATAAAAGTAAATTAATTTTTTTATTTAAAATCAAAATCATGTCTTGTTTTCCCATTCTTTAAAATTTTTTCACAATTATAAATAAGATTCAATCTTGTTTCCGAACTTGTATTATACCATGTTATTTTGTTTTCTGTAAATTCATTTTTATATCTATCTGGTAAATTTAACATATATTCATCGTTTAATACAACATTTAATTTTTTTCCAAACTTTGTATTAATCATTATGAACTTATTTACTTTGTATGGTTTTCCTTGTTCCAAATCATTAAATTTTATAAATGTATATCCATTGTTCATTTTATTTAAAGCATCTTTAAAGTTTTCCATTTCCATTTCTTATATATATTAGAAAATATAAATTTTTTTTATTTTCAATAATTTTTTTAAAAAAATTTCTATTTAAAAAATTTTTTTCAATATAAATATAAAAAATAAACGAAACTATATATTGTCTTAAATGTAAAATTCAAACAAAAAATATTAATGCAACTAAAATTCAAACAGTTAATGGTAGATGGAGAATTTCATCAAAATGTTTTAAATGTAACACAAATAAAAGTAAATTTATAAAAAATCCTACAATTGGACATAATTTTTACAATAAAAAATTAAATGACACAGATAAAATTATATTAGCTAAAGAACTTCATAAACCAGTTAGAAAAAAATTTCCTAAACGAAGAATTTTTACTAAAGGTATTGATGATTTATGGGCTGCTGATTTAGTTATAATGAGAAATTATTCTGATGAAAATGAGGGTTATTCTTATATAATAACTGTTATAGATACGTTTTCAAAATTTTCTTGGGCTTTAGAACTCAAAAAGAAAGATGGAATTAATGTTTTAGAAGCATTTCAAAAAATAATAAAACAAGCTTTATCACAAAATCATCAAGCACCAAAATTACTTCACGCAGATAAAGGTTTGGAATTTGAAAATAAACATTTTAAAAATGTTTTGCAAGAATATGGAATTAAAATGTATCACACCCAAAATGAAGAAAAATCGTCAATTATTGAAAGATTTAATAAGACATTAAACAGTAAAATGAGATTACATTTTGAAGTTACAAATTCTAAAAAATGGATTAAAATTTTACAAAGTTTAATAGATGAATATAATTTCAAAGACATACATCGATCTATTGGTATGAGACCTTGTGAAGTAAATAAATCTAACGAAGATGTTGTTTTTCACAAATTATTTTCTACAAAAAACAAACCTAAACCAAAAATTAAATTTAGTGTAGGTGATAGAGTAAGAAAGCTTCTAAAAAAACATTTGGTAATAAATTTATTAATAATTGGACAAAAGAAATATTTATAGTTAATGAAATTTTAAACACAAATCCTATTACCTATAAAATTATAGATTTAAACAATGAAGAGATTATAGGGAGTTTTTATAACCAAGAGTTACAAAAAACAAAATTTTAAATGATATGTTCTTAATTAAAGAAAAATTATTTTTATTAAAAAATGAATGTAAAAAAATAATAATATTTTCTATAATAAAGAATGGATGGATTAAATAAAATTGAACCTTTAATTAAAGAAAATGATAACAATAATAAAATGGATGTATTAAATAACAAAATATATCATGCTAAAACTTGTGATAAATGTAATTTAACAGTTAAATACAGCAGTTGGTCTACTCATTTAAAATCTTATAATCATCAACAAAATTATATAGATCAAACAGTTTTACCTTTTAGATTTAATAAAACATACAAGGGTATACCAATTAATCAATATAGACTAAACAATTTTAATTATTTGAAATTAATGCGAAATAATATAAAAAGAAGTATAACAAAAAATAAATGTTATGTGAAATTTTGTGCTTTTGAATACTATGAAAATTCTGTGAATGTTAAATATAATCTAAATAAAATTCCAATTGATGGAAATATTTTCATTATTAGTCAAGGAGATGTTGATTTTGGAAATGGAAAGCCTTATGTTTCTAAACTATTACATTCACCAACTTGGTTAGAACTTTGTAAAATAGCTAATGAGCAAATTATTACAAGAGGTGATTATACTCACCATTTTCTAGATGATATTAAGTTTATTATGATATTAAGATTTAGGAAATATTAAAATATGTGAATTTAGTATGGGATCTTAATATTATTTAAATGTTATTTTTAATAAAAATTATTTTTATTAAAAAATGAATGTAAAAAAAAAATGATATTCTATATAATAAATGGAACATATAAATACAATTGAATCTTTTGTTAAAAGAAATGTTAACAATAATAAAATGGATAACAAAACTTGTGATAAGTGTAACTTAACAGTTAGTTACAAAAATTGGTCTAGACATTTGAAATCTATTCGTCATCAAAACAATGATCCAGATCAAACAATTATGCCTCGATTTAGACGAACATACAGAGGTACAACAACAACAAATTTAAGAACAAGACAAGAGAGAATATCAAAAACAGATAAAACTTGTGATATTTGTAAGCTAACAGTTAAATACAACAGTTGGTCTAAACATTTACAGTCTATTCGTCATCATCACATTAATAGTATTAATGGTTTTAATTTTAATGCAGAAATGTTTGAACCAAAAACAGATAAAACTTGTAGTATTTGTAATTTAACAGTTAAATACAACAGATAGTCTAAACATTTGCAGTCTATTCGTCATAAAAACAATGTTATAAGAATACCTATTTTTAAAAATGAAGAAACAGCATTTAAAAGTAGATTAAGAACTTATACTGTTACAAATAAAAATATGGGTATTAATGATGTACAAGTGTTTTTAAATCGTTTAAATAATCCAGTAATAGAAAGACTTAATCAATCATTAAAAAAAACAAATTTAAAAGTAAATATTTGGTTGAATGCTATATATAAGAGAGGTACTAATGAAGAAAACATGGAATATAAAGAATATAATTTTAAAACAACAAATACAATTTTAACAACAAATTCTGACTTATGTGAATTTTATACAAATGCAAAAATTAAAATTGTAAACGAAATAGAAGATTTTGTAATGAAAGATTCTCAATGGAGAATTTTAAGATTGGGAATAAATATAAATAAACACAATCCTTTAAGAGGTTCTTCATATATTCCATTACCTGAAAAAATTCAAAATAAACATGCTGTTATAAATGTTCAAAATAAAGATGACAAATGTTTTCTTTGGGCAATACTCTCAGCTTTACACCCTGCTAAAGAACATGGAAAAAGAGTAACTAAATATAAACAATGGGAACATGAATTTGATAAAGAATTTAAAGATATTGAATTTCCAGTAAAAATCACAGACGTTCCGAACTTTGTTAAAAGAACAAAAGATATTTCTATTAATATGTTTTGTTTAGATAACAAAGTAATTGTACCTTTAGAAATGAATGAAATCGAAAAAACTAATCATATAGATTTATTATATTTGACAGTGGATGATAAGGATAATAAAAGACATTATTGTTGGATTAAAGATTTAGGGAAACTAGTAGGAAGACAAAACACTAAAAATACTAAAAAAAGATTTTACTGTAAAATGTGTTTAAATAGTTTTGGTACAGAAAATATGTTAAATGACCATAAACATTATTGTACTAATAATAAAGCAGCTAAAATAATTCTACCAGAACCCTATAATAAAACTTCAGAATTTGAAAATTATAATCATTCATTAAGAGTGCCTTTTGTGATTTATGCTGACTTTTGAATGTACACTTCAACCAATATATACTTGTCAACCAAATGATACAGAGTCTTTTACAAAATGTTATCAGAAACATATACCTAATAATTTTTGTTATTATATTAAATATATTAATGGTGACTATAAACCACCTGTAGAATATTCGGGTCCAAACGTAGCTCAAGTATTTTATAAATGCATGAAAAATGAAGAAATACATATTTCTAAATTATATGACAAAATAGTTCCTATGGAAACATTGAATGTAGAACAATTAAATAATTATTATATAAAATCTGACAAATATGACATTTTTGAAAGATTTTTAAGTGAACTACCTCCAAGGTTCGAAAAAAAAATTTTAAATAATTAAAGACACTATTGAATATTATAAAAATACTGAAGATGTTAAAAAATTAAAATTGTATGAAGATAAACTTAAAATAATTAAATACACTATTAAATATTATAAAAATACTAATGATGTTAAAGAATTAAAATTGTATAAATATAAACTTAAAAATATGATTAAAGACACTATTGAATATTATAAAAATACTGAAGATGTTAAAAAATTAAAATTATATGAAGATAAACTTAAAAATGAATTAGAAAATATAAATATAAATATGAGGAAAGTTCGGGATCATGACCATTTAACTGGAGAATATAGAGGAGCAGCACATTCTATATGTAATCTTAATTATCAAAATCCTCGGTTTATTCCAATTGTTTTTCATAATCTTTCAGGTTATGACGCCCATCTATTTATAAAGGAATTTGGAAACAATCGTGAACAAATAAAACTAATCCCAAATAATGAGGAAAAACACATTTCTTTTTCAAAAATTATGCCACGTGAAGTAGTAACTAAGAATGGTGAAGAAAACATAATAAAAACAGAATTAAGATTTGTTGATTTTTTAAAATGTTTACCTAGTTCTTTAGACAAGTTAACAAATAATTTAAGAAATGATTCGAAATTAAATTTAAAAAATAAATTAAAGAACTTAGTAAATATTTTCCTGAAGAACATTTAGATTTAGTTACTAAGAAAAAGTACTGCTATAGCTCATTCAATTTTGTATAGTCATTTACAATCGGTGATAAAGAAAAAAAACAATTAAACGATTTATTTTTAAATTTCGACTATAATCCAATTGAATTTGACCAAATCTATAGTGGAAATGTAATAATACAATTAAGTAAACAATTTAAAAATCAATTAGATGTATTAAAACAGAATGGCGCTATTTCTAAACTTTGGTTGCAATATTTTGATATGATATCTTTAATGAAAGAGTACATAATGGCTGAAAGGTTGGGAAATTGGAAATCACATCTTCAATGTATTGAAAAAATGATACCATATTTCCATGCTAGTGGACATTTTCCATATGCAAAATCGTGTCATTTGTATTTAAATGATATGGCCAATATACAGTTTAAAATAACAGCTGATGAACAGTTGAGATTTATAAATGAAAGTAATTTCACTATAAGACGTACTAATCAATTTTGGTCAGGAAATTGGTCGGATATGACCATTGAACAAACGTTAATGCGTTCAATGAAAACTATTGGTGGTCTCACGCATGGCCAAGGTATCACCGATAGCACATTGAATAAATGGATACAAGGCTTACCAGCTGCACATGATGTTTGCGAAAATTTAGAAAAATATTGTGGTGTTTATATGGAAAATTCAGAACAACATGTTGACGCCAGGTTATCACGAATATCTAGAGATACTAACGATTTAAATATACTACTTAAATGGTTTTCATCGCATCCCCCATTTTTAGAACTAAATGAAATAATTTCAATATCAACTGGTGTAGTAGGAGATAAGACTATTAACTGTCATAACGCTTGTGAAATCGGGTTAATTGAGATGAAAAAAATTATAGGACAAACATATGGGTCAGTTAAACTTAAGAGAAGCAACAGAGTGTTACCTATAGCTATTATAAATTCTTCAGTTAGAATAAGAGAAGAAATAGTATCTATAGATCCACTATTAATTTTTCAAAGAATTTCTATAATGAAAACATCCAATGAAGAACTCAAAAGTTATTTTGAATATGAATTGTCTCCATACTGTTACGTGCTGCCCCTTCAGGGATTCACTATGTAGATGATTGAAAATAATGGTAGTCAAATTAGATTTATAATACAATGTTTTATTAGAACAAATATAAAATGTATAGTATCGTCGTGGTAATAGTAGTAGTAGTCGTCGTCGTCCTGTATATGGCTAGTGGCGTGAAGTCACTTCTGCGTTTCTGGTCCAGGTACATCTGTCTTTACTGTGTTCCCAGCCCTCCTATATATGATGTCGGTTCCTTTGATGGATGCTGCGCATGGACGGGGCGGTGTATGTAGCTGGTTCAATAAGTTGTTATTCTCGCAACCGCCGCTCGTGACTTGTTGTTGGCAGCTCCCCTTGATTAGTTTGCCAAAATAGGATATAGTTTCTAACTATGAGGTTACGTCTAGGAGACCATAACAACTCAAGGAGAACTGCCTCTCCGAGTATAATAATACTTATACTTATATACTAATACATGAATTGAGTGCGTAAAGATATTCCTTTACACCTCCCTGCCAAAAGAAATATTATTAGCCTGTAAGGTTAAGAATCTTTAACAATACAATTTAAGTTCAATAGTCAACAGTAGTTGATTTTACAATTTGGTATACATTTACATTTACAATTTGTTATAATTTTTACATTTCATTACAATCTTGTTTATAACAAGTTACAATAATTGATAGATATATATATGTTTTACATTTACAATTTTGTTATAATAGGTTACAATTTGTTATACATATTTTATGACATTTTACATTTATAATGTAATTTACAATATTATTTAATTACATTGTGTTCTTTTTTTTTTTTACAATAAGATAAAATTTGAATAAAACTACCTCTGTTGTTTGAATTTTCATTTTTACGCCTATAATTATCCCTCTCCGTATTATATTCGACCTCTTCAGCTTTCGATAACTGTTTAGCCATTTCAAGGGTTTTCGGATTACGTGATTTTACTATTGTCCTAATCGGTTCTACTAATCCTTTAATAAAGTTTGCTAGCGTTTGTTCCTTAAGTGTTTCATGTATAATTTTTGATTCTGTATCTATTTTACCTAGTGTACTGGCGGTACATAGTTGGTAATATAATTTTTCTACTCTATGGCAATAATCATTTACGTCTTCGTTATTGTGCATCCTAATAGAATTTAATTGTATTTGTAAGGTTGAAGCCGTAGCGGTGACCTCGAATGCGTCTGTTAAATAACTTTTTATATATGTCCACTTCGACACGTTTTTATATTTAATCATTTCTAATGCTCTACCTGTTAACCTTGTAGTAATATATTTGACTAACGTTGGTGCATTTGCCTCCTCTACTAAGCTTACTGCCATGTCGCATGCATTTATAAATTGATAAATATCGTCTATTCTGTACATAGTGGTACTAATTTAAAAGCGTCTTCTAATCTTATAAGCACCATTTTCTTTGCGCGCTTTTTAGTTGTATAATCTAATGATTGAAATTCAAAACTCTCTGTAACTGTGCTACGCGTAGTGGGTTTAAGTGCTGGGCTTGGGTTTCTACTTGGGTTATCTTTTAACTGGGCTTCTAACTGGGTTTTCAACTGGGCTGGGCTTCTAATCGGGCTTAATAATTCAATTTGTCTATTCGTTTCGTTTAACTCGTCTTCTACACTAGTGTTGTACAATGAATTAGCTACGTTCAAGGGAGATGTACCTTCTTTGTCCATACATCACTTCACCACTTATTTAATACGTTTCTCATAATAATAATAATTCAATAATTGCCCTTTAATATAATAATAATTCAATAATACCCTTTAACTCAATAATACTTCAATAATAACTCAATAATACCCTTTAATTCAATAATAATTCAATAATACCCTTTAATTCAATAAAACTTCAATAATAATTCAATAATACCCTTTGATTCAATAAAACTTCAATAATAATTCAATAATACCCTTTAATTCAATAAAACTTCAATAATAATTCAATAATACCCTTTGATTCAATAAAACTTCAATAATAATTCAATAATACCCTTTGATTCAATAAAACTTCAATAATAATTCAATAATACCCTTTAATTCAATAAAACTTCAATAATAATTCAATAATACCCTTTAATTTAATAAAACTTCAATAATACGCCCTCAATAAATTCAAAAAAAATATTACGTTTTACACCAATATACCTATGCTCGACTACTTAACAATACTTTTGTTTTAATTATGTTGCATACGTCTATGTAACAAATTTAAAATAGTTATTCACTCACAATAAAGCGGTGTTCTTGATGCTGATGACATGCTGATGAATTTGATGGTGCTGCAACGTGACTTATTTGTTTTGTGTATAGGTTCTTCTTCAGAATTGTCGCCTTGGAAGAGTGATAAATTCCTCCTTGTTGACTGTAGCATTTGACGGTTATCTCCTTTGAATGAATATCCTACCGACTGCGCCAGCGCTACGTGCTGCCCCTTCAGGGATTCACTATGTAGATGATTGAAAATAATGGTAGTCAAATTAGATTTATAATACAATGTTTTATTAGAACAAATATAAAATGTATAGTATCGTCGTGGTAATAGTAGTAGTAGTCGTCGTCGTCCTGTATATGGCTAGTGGCGTGAAGTCACTTCTGCGTTTCTGGTCCAGGTACATCTGTCTTTACTGTGTTCCCAGCCCTCCTATATATGATGTCGGTTCCTTTGATGGATGCTGCGCATGGACGGGGCGGTGTATGTAGCTGGTTCAATAAGTTGTTATTCTCGCAACCGCCGCTCGTGACTTGTTGTTGGCAGCTCCCCTTGATTAGTTTGCCAAAATAGGATATAGTTTCTAACTATGAGGTTCAATGGCGCACAGAGGTATCTTGAGAGCACATGCAACTAACTTAAGTTACCCACCCACCCACCCAACCATTTTTTTTTATTTAAAAACAAAACGTTTTTTTATTGAACTGCTATCTGTAAGTGTAATTTACTTAAAATAACTAGAAATAATAATTAAGATGTCTACACCAGAAATCCGAGACGTCCTAGATCTTACCTTCATATTTTATTACAATTCATTATAAATATAACATAGGTTAGTTTAATCCTCAATGAAATACAAAAATTTAAATTAATTTAAAAAAAAAATAAGATTTTGTAATGACATTATACAGTTAACACTTTTGGACTAGTTTTACTAAAATTTTCAATAACTTCTTCATAATTAATGTTTATGTCATTTTCACAGGACATAATCATTAGTCCCTCTAATCGATCATTTCCCATAGTAGATCTTAGTCTAGTTTTGATGAGTTTCAACTTTGAAAAACTTCTTTCAGTTGATACACTTCCAACTGGCAAGGTCAAAGATAGCTTCAACAAAATATAAATATTTGGAAATAGTGTATGAAGACCATTGCGCATAAAAACCCTGTAAAAAAAGTTGTACATAGATAAGTAATTTAAAACGGGTCTGTCGTCTCTGAAAGTTAGTACTAACTTATTGTCGATTATCGTTCGCCACTGTTACTGCCTGCTGCCTACGTTTACGGCTGTGTATTGATGCTCTAGTATTAAACGTCGCCTCGCCATCGCTTCGGTAAATGTAAACGACATTAAATTGTATTGCGTGTTGTCACGTAGTGCCGCCGGTAGTAGGCATCGTACATAGTTGTCGCTGTTGGTGTTGCATCGTACGTAGTTGTCGCTGTTGGTGTTACACAACGTCGGTCATTGAGTATGACAATTTTGTAGCTGCCGTCACCATTGCCGAGACTGTTGGTACCACTCCGTCGGATCGCTGTACGCTGATATCTCAACCTCCGCCGTAATAATATAATCAGTCGCACGGTCGTATCATTTGTTATTATTATTGTATTTTCTCTATCATTATTTAATCATATTATAACTATAAGATTTATCATCATTTTGTATACGCGCGTAGGAATTATATATATATATATATATTACTGCTGTTCCATATGTTTATTATTTTGTAATAAATGCCAAAATACGTGTGTATATAAATTTACAAGCTTTTCATTTCAATATTCTGTATCAGTTTTATTAACCAACGCAAGTCGTCAGATTAACCGCCTCAAGGTAGGAGTTTGATGGCGCAACAGGTATATATAAACGTCTATAATACTATTTCTATTATAACTACAAATCGGTTTTTATGTGTTTTAATCTAATATAATATCTATATCGTATTCTATATCATAGGGAAGTTTGAATTATATTATTTTATGACTTGAAGATAAAACAAATTACAAAATGTAGCCAAATACCGTGTTAGGTTAAAGGTAAATTTATAGTATTGTGCAGTACAATTCCACGCGTTGTTCGCATAGTCGTTCGTTTAGTTGTCGTGGCTGGAACTTAAATTTATAATGGAAATAGTATTAAGTGAACGTGGTAAAGAACTAATTATTTACCAAAATTATAAATTTTCTTATAAGGAACTTACCAAAAAAGGGCATAAATGGCGGTGCGCACACAAAAGTTTTAACTCTAAGCTTTACGTAGATGAGGGTAAAACTACAATTTTATTTGAAGAAATTAAACATGAACATAATCCTCCTATTAACCTGGAACGTCAAATTATATCAAATCAGGTGAAAAGAAAAGCAATGGATGATTTAACAGAAAAGTCGTTAAAAATAATAAGTAAGGAAATATCTAATCATTTAACAAACAACCTTAAAACCGACGATATTTTAAATATAAGACAAAATGTATATAAAGTTAGACGAAAAAATACTCAAACATTGCCCACAAATTTGAGAGAAACCCAAGAAGCTTTACTTAGCATTCCAACACTTACGAGTAAAGACGAAGAATTTTTATTAATAAACGATTCTGAAAACAAAATAACGGCATTTTCAACAATGGCTAATTTAAAATTTCTCCGTAGTCAAGAAAAAATATTTATGGACGGGACATTTTCTTACTGTCCCAAATATTTCTATCAATTATTCACAATCCATACAGTTAAAAACAGTCATTATATTCCATTAGTTTTTTTTCTTTTGCCAAATAAAGAAACTAAAATTTATGAACAAGCATTTAATAGTTTAATTGAGGTATATAAATCGAAATTGTCTGTACATTTTCAACCAAAAATTTGCATTGTAGATTTTGAGCAAAGCATACATAAGGCTGTTCTTACGGTTTGGCCGAATATAATATTACGTGGTTGCCGATTTCACATCTCTCAATCATGGTGGAGAAAAATCCAAAATGTAGGCTTATCTTCAGAATATAAAAATCATTCAAGTGACATTGGAAAATGGTTAAAGAGGATAATCGGCCTACCACTACTTGAACCTGAAAACATTCCTTCGTGGTTGATTTTATGAACATTAAACCAATGGACGAACGAATTGATACGTTTTGTGATGACCTTGTTAATACATATATTGGTGATGATGCAAATTTCCCACCGTATATTTGGGCATTGTGTAACATATCAGGCGAAAGAACGACAAATACCTGTGAGTCGTTTCACTCAGCATTTGGGAAATATTTTTACTCACCACATCCAAACATTTTTGTTTTTTAAGAAGTTTTAAAAATTATTCAACTTCAATCATACATAAAAATAAATAGCGTCGAGAAAGAAAATAAGAATAAAAAACAAAAAACGATAATTGAAGATAATATATCCAAGCATTTAAATGTAAATTTAGATATGTTTGAATGTGTACAACGGATAAGCTACCACTACAAAAAATGATTATAAGGTAATTAAATATAAATCTATTTTTATATCTACATTTTCTAATTTTAATTTAATTTTTTTAGATTGAGATTAAGATTCAAGACACTTCATCAGAAACATAAATTTGTATGTCATATAATATGTATGTAAATTATTATTATTTAAATTTACTTTTTAATATAACTTTCTTAATACCAGTGCAATAGATGTATTCCTTTTTAATATACCTTTTTTATACCGGCGCAATAGATGTATACCTTTTTAATACCGGCGCAATAAATGTATACTATTCAGGTATCGTCCCAAATTCAGCGCAATTGACGAAACCCCGTGGTTGAATGCTCGCGGGAAACCGGTTACGTACGTATTTACTCGTTGGGCGGTACTCGCGAACTGAAAATGATCATTATATTATATTTCGTGACAAATATTATTTAATTTTGTATTCGTATCCGAGTTTTATACAAATAAAAACTATACTGAAGCGGTTTACAGTGAAAATAACTTTTATAAAAATTGTAGAGGAGAATTTTTTTAACAATCGTATAGAATCCGATTTTTGATATCGTATTCCAATCATCTAATATATCGCATGTTAAATTAACAAGTTATCTTTTTTACTTTTGATCAATTAATTATTTAACTAATTAATTAAAATATGATAGATCGTACTTCTTACGATTGTTAGAAAAAATTCTTCTCTAAAATTTTTATCATAGGTAGTTTTGCTGTAAACCGCTTTAATAAGCCTATTTGGGTATGATAAAAAATACTAATTGTTACGATATCGGAATAAATAATAACTACACTCGCGCCGGCGAGAGAACATCCAAATGACGGAGCTTCGCGGTTTCGTACCCACATTTCTCCCACTCTACTACCTAGGCGCCGCCGTAAATTCTCCTACTCGCTACGCGTGACCAGCGGCAAATATCACGGCTGCCGTTTGTATACACTGGCTCAAGTAACACATCGCGAAAAAATTAAAAGCTGGCTATTGGGGCACCTATTATGTATTCAATAACAATGCAAATAATATGTATGTAATATCATATTTTATTTATGCATTTATTTATGTATACCAACAGCATAATACATTGTTATATAACATAATACACTTTATAACATTAATTTACTAAAAAATATTCAAATACAAAAAAATCAAAATAGTCAAAATAGAAAAAAATCAAAATCGGTCAGATTATTCAAATACAAAAAAAATAAAAGTGATTTATATACAAAAAATTTAAAATGGTTAAAATACAAAAAAAAATCAAAATAGTCAAAATAGAAAAAAATCAAAATCGGTCAGATTATTCAAATACAAAAAAATAAAAATAATTCATATACAAAAAATTTAAAATGGTTAAAATACAAAAAAAATCAAAATAGTCAAAATAGAAAAAAATCAAAATCGGTCAGATTATTCAAATACAAAAAAAATAAAAATAATTTATATACAAAAAATTTAAAATGGTTAAAATACAAAAAAAAAATATAATTCAAGTACAGAAAAATCAAAATAGTTAAAATCAAAAAAAAAAATCAATCAGAGTCACAATCAGAAGAACTTGTATCTCCTGTTCCTATCGTGAGAACATGACGTTCATCTTCTTCGGGTAGCTCGTCCATTATTTCGTCGGTAATATGTTCCAAGTCCCAAAACTTGTCTTCCACCTTTTTAACATGTTCAATAAAATTTTTCCACATATCCGGACTTACGTGTTCCACGGCTTTTTTTAACAATTCCATTACGTCCTTTAATTTGAAGGTGGTGTTATGCGTCCGGACATAACTTTTCACGGACGACCACGCGAGCTCGATGGGATTTAGCTCGCAGTGATATGGAGGTAATCGCAATACGAGTTTGCCGTTATCTTTTGCGTACTCATCGATTACGTATGTGTCGTGATATTTTTTTATTTTGTACACTTTTTTCATTAAATCATTTTTAACAATAGGATGAGTAACGACCACACCTTTATTCTCAAGCCAATCAATTATAGCTTGTTTTCTCCAAGACCTCACTGGTATTTTCTGTTTTTTTACGGAATGGTATGAAGCATTATCCATGACGATGATGGCGTTCGGTTTAAGTAATGGCAGGGTCTTAACAAACCATTCGTAAAACGCATCGCCATTCATTTCGTCATGATAATCCGCAGAATTGGTCTTGGATTCGAAACACAAAAGGCCCCCCGGAACAAAACCGTCTGACGACCCGATGTGTAATACAATGAGACGCTTACCTTTGCCGGAGGGTGCATTTTGTCCTGTGGTGAGACCTCTCAGGTGGGCATCTCGTGTTGATGCGACTGTTGTATCAACCCACGTTCTGCTATGCGTCTCGCCTGCATTGACCCACGTCTCGTCTAAGTAATATATTGGCCTGTTCTGTGCTCGGTAATGCTTTATTTTTAACAAATAATTTCGGCGCCAAGATATTAAATCTTCTCTTTCGAGAAGAGCACTGTTGCGATTTTTCTTGACATACTCAAATTGTAAATCTTTTAATATTAATTGGAAAGACGTACGTTTCAGATTTGGTAATGAGTCGTCTTCATTGATGGCAATTAACATTTTTGGAACTGCTGGCACCTCACGGTTTCTCCAAAAATTGTGAATTTTTTGCCTAATGGCATTTTTGTCGAATTCGTCCACTTTTTGAAGTACCGTAGGTCTCACTTTTCTTTTGTTGGGCGATGACACTGTACCTTCCTTCTTGTACTCTCCCAATGTAGTTTGAATTGTACGTTGCCCAATACCAGTGGTTTTTGAAATGGCAACGATAAGGTCCCTGAACGACAATCTGGGCATCTCTGGATTTTCGAGCTGTTGTTTGATTTTATCCTTGTATACATTAATAGTTATTTTCTTTTGAGCAGTGCCAACGAACTAAAAAAAATATATATATTTAAAAATTAAGAATTTGCAAATATAATAAAATTTAAAACAAATTAAATTAACTTAACTTACTTCTTAAAATGAAAAATTAATTCGTTAATTTCACGTTAAGAAAGTAAGTAAGTTAACAGTTAAGTTAATGAAAAGCCAATAGTACCGAACTAGTTAAGTTAAAAAGTTATAATAAAATTAACTTTTTAACTTTTTAATTCGTTAATGCCCAGCCGTGAAAAATAGTAAAGAAACACTTACTTTTCCTCTTGGATTTTTTTTGGCAGGAGAAATATTTGCGACGTCTTCCATGTTGTCGATGTTATTCGTATAAAAAAACAATTTTAATTATACAGGAAAACACTGTGTGCGCGCAAAAATGAAAATTTTATGTATGTATACGTAAACGCGTAATATTATGGTAACACTATTATAGTACACGCTGTATACAAACACTGACACAGTTTCAAGGGCGGCGGCCGCGACGCCGCGACGGTAGCGGCGACGGTGGCGGCGGCCAGAGTTGACGGCGGCCAGCGTTCGGGAAGGTTAGGTGGTGGGAATGCGCGAGATCGGACGAATTTTGGTCGCCGCCCAAAAGCGTTCTCTCGCCGGCGCGAGTATAGGTATATAAGAAAAAAATCAAAATTAAATCAAATGTTATTCAATTTAGTGTACAATATAGTATATTGTATACAAATATGTAATAATTATTACAAATTAAATTTCATATAATAATTATATTATAATAGTTTGAATAAATTATTATTACAATAATTAAAATAACAATTATGATATCGGAATAATTACCTATGTAAGATAAAAACGAAAAAAAAAACAAAATAAATCAAGTGTTATAACTAGTTAGGATGTTGAAGACCTAAATAACACACACAAATTCAACTGCTAAAGTACCAATATATCAGACTTTGTATTAAATTTTCAAGCTTAATTTAAAAAGAAATTTTTTTATGAATTTCTAACTCAAAATAATTTGCACATTTTCGTCATTTTTACTTATTTTGTCAATATTTGAACTTTAAATGCTTATAAAAAAATATTGTGACTGGATTTTTAATATTTTCAAAACAAATCAAAATATTTTGAAAATTTGATCGTGTATAGAAAATGCAAGTATAAACAACCAGTGAAAATGTCATATATAATATATACGGTCAATTGTTTTAGAGTTACGCCAAAACCCAAAATCGATTTTTTCAAAAACAGATTCTGCGTAAAAATTCCTGTTTTTCCTTAATTTTTCTTTTTTTCTTCACGGCGCTTATGAAAACTACTGAGAAATTTTTACTTTTAACCCCCATCATCGTTCCACTCAGAATCTAAAAAAAAATGCCTATTGGAAAGTAGAATTAAAGTTTAATGAGTACTTGAAACTTTTGAAGTATATTATTATATTTTATACAGACAATGATACTTTCAAATGCATTTTTTTTGACAAAAATGAATTTAGCCTACTGTAGTACGAATACCTAATACTAAAAAAAACCGAGCTTGACATCCAGCTTTCAGAAATAATTTATCAGAACTTTTTGATGTTAGTTTACGAATAAAAGAACGATTGTAACAAATTATTGTAATTTATTGTAGTAGGCTTTTCACAAACCAATTAATTTAAAAAAATTATTTGTACTATATTTTTTTTCTTATTTCCATGATGTAAGTATATCACATTGTGTAGGTTAAGTTAAAGAATTTTTTTATATTTATGATACACATTTCATTAAAACCATAAACAAAAATGTCAACAACTATTGAACAGTTATTGCTATTTGACCAAATAAAATATTTTGTCACGACATTATCTCTTTATAAGTATACAGTAGAAACTCGATTAACAAATTAACAGAAAATCAGCCATAAGCCCATAAACTTACATATTTAACAACGTGTGTACATTTCCATACAAAAATAATACAAACATAACTATATAGTACAGACTGTACAAAATAATCTCCCGAAAAAAAATTACAAGACACCGTTTGTTATTTAATTTAACACTTTCACTGCCGCCGACGTACTTTTACATAAAAACACATTACACCGCTCACTTCCGCCGACGTACTATGACGTTCTAATCAATTCAATTATTACAGTAAACTTTATCAGTACAGGAAAAGGTTCATTATATATATAAAAAAATAACAAATTTAATGATACCAAAATCTCGTTTCTAGCTTCATTTGTCTGGTTGTTATAAATAATTAAAATTTGTACAGTAAAACCTCGATAAGACGGAATCGCATGGGACCATGATATTTTTCCGTCTTGACGGGGTTTCCGTCTTGACGGGGTTCAAAAAATTTAATTGAATAAAATTAAAGATTACATATATATTTATTTTAAACCAGTTGATACATAATACATACAATTTATATTTTTTATTTAATTTTATATTTATACTTATTCATCTATATATTTTATTTATTACGTATTTATTTTTAGCCAGTATACATTAATAAATACATAATTATATTTTTTGAAAAAAATCGGTTATTGATTTTTGCTTTTTATTTTGTAAGGCGTCGCGTTCCACACACTCCTTGGCTCTCGAAATAAAATCCAAAAGCTCACTATTAGATACTGTGAGGGAAAATTTTTGTAGTTCCTCGAGGTAGCAGATAGCAGTTTTGTAATCTTTTACCATATTTTCTGGTTCTTCATATTGGTTTTCGTCGTTGTCTTCGTCTTTTTCACTTTCATTCTCAACCATGGATAAAGCCGAATCATGGGTTTGCTGCGTCTCAAGTTGGTCATCAATGTGCAGAAATTGTTCTTGGTCAAAATCAAGTGCAGCAAAGATATCTTGAATTTCAGTCAGGGCATTCTCATTGGGATTCACGTCCGATCCATCAATCAAGAATCCAGCTTTACGGAAACAATTTTGTACACATTCATTTTTTAAACTATTGCACGATAAAGAAATCCAATTTACAGCATCTAACACAGTTATCGAAGTAGCAAGCTGGTGAACCGAAGTAGAACTATCAATTTTGCACACAAGCGACTGTAGCATAAATTTACGATAGTACGACTTAAAGGTGTAAATAACTCCTTGGTCCATCGGTTGAGAAACCGAAGTGGTGTTTGGGGGTAGCATATGAATTTTCACGTTAGACAGTTCAATGTAAGGATGACATGTCGCATTGTCCAAAAATAATAAAATATTTCTGTTCTGTGATCGCATATCTGCATTGAAATATTACAACCACTGTTCCATTATTTCGGCCGTCATCCAAGCCTTCTTGTTAGATTTCCAAGTCACAGGTAACAAAGCAATATTCATATTCTTAAAACAACGAGGTTTCATGGATTTGCCTATAACAAGAGGTTTCCTTATTTCACCTGCCATGCTACCACACATTAATACAGTTAACCTATCCTTAGATTTTTTACCACCAACACACGCATCGCCCTTTATTACTAAAGACTTGGTAGGGATCCCTCTAAAAAAAAGACCAGTTTCGTCGGCATTATAAATGTCTTTAGCTTCATACCCTTTAATGAGAACTAAGAGTTTGCGTTTCCAATTTTCAACTGTATCTTGATTTACATCATTTGCTTCTCCATTGATTTGTTTGCAGACGATATTGTGCCGTCGTTTGAACCGGTCAAGCCAACCGTTTGAAGCTTTAAAATCACTGATTCCGAGTTTTTCTGCCAATTTAGTGGCCTCTGTTTGTATAATAGGTCCAGAGATGGGCAAACTTTTCGACCGACAATTGATGAACCACCTGTATAAATCGCGTTCAACTTGTTCATATCCCACCGACACCACTCTTTTACTTTTACCAGAATTTTTACAACTCACCCACTGCTCCATTAGTTTGTCTTTATTTTTTATTGCCTCATAAACTTGCGTTTTTCCACACTTAAATTTCACCATAAGTTCCTTCACTGAAAGATTCTCATGTTGCTTTAACTCGATTAATTTTATTTTATCCGATAGCGTAAGAGTTGTTTTTTTCGACATTTTAAACGATAGACGGAAAACTCAACGACGTAAACGACACGAACGTAACGATATACGATTTGATACTGAACCAAGCAACTCAGATAATAATATTGTATAGGTAGTGTATACATATCAATTTTATTAGTTTTTAATGTCATCGTACGCGCTCGTATATCGATTATCTATGGGTATCGACAGTACGAAAATAAATTTATTACACGAAAATCGTGTTATATTTCCGTCTTAGCGAGGGTTTTCATCAACTTTCATTACAAAAACGTGTCCGTTTCCGGCTTGGCGAGGTTTCCGTCTTAGCGGGATAAAATTATATGTAATTTGAAACGGGACCAAACAAATATTCCGTAATACCGGGGTTTCCGTCTTACCGGAGTTCCGTTTTACCGAGGTTTTACTGTATTTCAAGTACTGCATCCCAAATGTGGTAAAATATTATTGCGCAGAGCGCGCACGTGTGACGCTTTATCAACAATCACAATATCACATATCAGTTAAAAGTGATAAAATTTAAATCTATGGAAATATTATAGTCAAATCTCCGTTGTTCTATTTATACTTTTTCGTATATTGTTTTTTATATTTATAAGCTGTGTAAATATTTATTATTCATTATCAATATGAATAATATTCGTACAAAGTTCATGCACAAGTACTGCTATAAAAGATTTTTATTTGACAATATAATGCTTTCCGACGCTCAAATTTCAGAAAGTCTAGACGAAATCTTACAAGATATAGATTCTGATGATGATTTTCTTGATGACACTGTTGAACCAGAACTTCAAGGTAATTTATTTGTTTCACATTTTTTTTACTCAACAAACAAAAGGTTTTACCTAAAAGTTTATATATTTATTAGATTTAGAACCAAAATGTCTGATATTCTTCAATTTGTTCCCACTGCACGCAAGAAAAAGATTAAACCGTGTATACAAAATCTGATTTGGATAAAACGTGGAAACTGTACCAAAAATCCACGATTTTGATCCTTCTAAAGTAATACATCTATTTGTGTATACAATTTATACTAAGTACTCGTTAATGTTATTAATTTTACAAAATATGAGCTGGAGAGATGAAATATATTCTATATTATAATAAGTTACACATTTTACAAGTTATTATAAACATATTTTTATTTTATTAGAGTCAATCAATGAGTGGATGTAGATTGTGAAGAAATGTTTGTCTTCTTAGCAATAACAATGCTTATGGCCAGGAACAAAAAACTAGAAATACAAGACTACTGGTCCATGGACCCTTTATCTCATCAACCAATATTTGGCAAATACATGAGTCGCAATAGATACCAAATAATATTATGAATTCTTCATTTTAGCCAGAATAAAGATCAAGTACCAGGGAACAGACTTGCAAAAGTGCGTATGCCTTTGCAAGAAATAACTAAAAATTTCAAAGAAGCTATGATCCCTTTTGAAAATTTAGTCCTTTGGAAAGGAAGATTATCATTTACCCTTTGAAGCATGGTGGTATAAATAATATACCACTTTAAAAAAAAATCTCCTACTCTTGCATGGTGGTATATATTTAATACCACCATCATATCACGTTTAATAAGTTGTAAAATTAACCGGGAGATGGCAGAACCGTCAAAATTTTAAAATGTTTTCGTATAATCAATAAAATCTTATTGATTTTCACTTATCATATTTTAGTTTTACAGAAATATTATTTATTTATTTATTTATTTATTGGAATATACGGGCTAGGCCCTTTTTTACATAGAAAAAACAGGTAATAATATGGTTTACAAAGAAAGAAAAGTAAATAGAAGATGGAAGAGAAGAAAAAAAAAACAAAATAAACAAAAAAATAACAATATAAATAACTAACAATAATACTAAAAATGTACATATGCATTTCAACAATAATATATATGACAGAGCTAACTAAAAGAAAAAGTGGGGTCCAGATTGGCATTATGCATCATACGCCTTAAAGGCTCATTTAGTAAGTAGTTGGTGGAACAAAAAGGGACATGAAATGGAGTAATGGAGCGGGTGGAGCGTTGGGATACTTTAAAATTAATTAAGGATAGTAAAGTTGGGGAATCAACACTACCATCTAACAGTCCATTCAAGAACTTGCTACCCATAATGCGCCTGCGCTCTGCCAGTGAGGCTAGATTAAGCTGAGTACCAACTGGGGAATAATCATGAGGTGGATATTTGATGCCTAACAGGAAGCTTGTAAATCGCAAGAACCTGCGCTGTACCCTTTCGACCTGGCAAGCATTGTCGGCAGTATGGGGATCCCAAACAATGGCACCATATTCAATAATTGGCCGGACTAACGAACAGTATAAGACTTTCAATGACGAAGTTAGGTTAAGGTCCTTTGACAATCTCATTATTATACCCAACATTCTTAGAGCTTTGCAACAAGCCATTTCAATATGAATGCCCGGGTCAAGGTTACTGGAGAGTTTGAACCCAAGATCCATCGTAAATCCATCACAGCGAGAAATTATTGATTCATGAATATGGTAGGAGAACGTTAATGGAGAGCGGGTTCTAGTAAACGTCATGGCTTTACACTTACCTAGGTTCAGTGACAAACCTAATTTATCAAAAAGAGCAACAAATCTATCTAAATCACTTTGTAGATTAAGACTGTCTTCAATGCAGTTTATATTCATAAAAAGCTTGATGTCGTCCGCGAAACATAAAACTTGACAGTGTTTTAGTGTTTTGCTAAGGCTGTTGATGAAGATGGAAAAGAGCAAAGGGGACAGGTGTCCACCTTGGGGAACACCAGAGGGTGTAAAGAACACATTAGATTTAACATTGGGTAGTTTTACCCATTGGTATCTGTTATCTAGGTAGGATTTAAGCCAAGACAATAGCGGCTCACCAGTGCCACAATCTTTTAGAATTTTCACTAAAACAGCATGGTTCACGGTATCAAAGGACTTATTAAAATCCGTGTAAATAACGTCCACCTGTGAATGATGTTGGAAAGCGTTGAAACAATAATTATGAAAAATTAGGCTGTTAGTGATAGTAGAACGACCAGGGCGGAAACCGTGTTGCTCTTCCATAGTAATATTATTGAATGATCTAAGAATATCCTTTTGGACCAATGACTCAAACATTTTGGCAATATGCGATAAAATTGAGTTGGGTCTATAGTTAGAGACATCAGTTGGGCATCCGGACTTCAGAATTGGCGTTATAGATCCCAGTTTAAGAATGTGTGGAAAGATGCCTTCATCAAGTGATCGCCTAAGAAGAATCCAAAGGGGGTAAGATATAATGGATTTCAACTTGGAAAGAAATACACCAGGTAGGCCATCCGGACCGACAGATTTGTTACAATGTAGTTGAGATAATTTTTGGTAGACATCATCTAAGCTTAAAGAGACGTTGTTTGGCAGGTCAAAAGAGTAAATGTCTGGACTTTCAAAGTCACGTGGAATCACTTTAGAAGAATAAACTGAGGAAAAGTAGGAAGAAAACATCTCAGCTGACTCGTGCTCGTTACTAGAGGATGTGCCATTAAGAGAAACAACTTTAGGGATATCCTTGTGATTGGATCTACTATTGTTCATGAATTGCCAGAATTTTTTTTGGGTTACTTTTTAAGGAGTAATCTGCTTGTTTGGCATAGTCGAGAAAACATTTTTTTGAAAGGTATTTGAATTTAGCACGGAGAAAGGAGAATTCTTTGTAATCATGACTGCTTAGAGATAACTTAAATCTTACGTGGGCCGTTTTCTTTAACGCAACAATTTGTTTCAATTCATGGGAATACCAAGGCGGATATGTCGATTTGCGGAATGTACACTTTGGGACAAAATCAAGTATAGATTGGTGCAGAGCGTCGTAAAAAGTGTTGAACGCCGAATCAATATCAAGAGGATGAAAGGTAGAATACCAGTCAAAAGATCCCAAGAAAGAACTGATTTTTAAATAATCTGCTTTATTAAAATTAAAAAATGATTGGCTACGGTCACATGGTATACTACTAGAACTATTGGACAGAGATATGCAAAGTGCTGGGTGATATGAATCGGTAGGAACAGTCGGTTCGAGTGATTTATTAACTATGAGAAATTTGTTGGAGGTAAACACAAGATCTAAAAGAGATCCATGGGCATTAAAGGAATTGTTCATTTGATAGAAAGAATGAGTTGCAAACAATTCGGGAATACAGGGAGCTCTAGCAGTTGAGGAGTAAGAATATAATAACCCACTATCGTCATTATTCCAAATAATTTCGGGTAAGTTATAGTCACCGCAAATAATAGTAGTGTGGTTGATATATTTATTAATTAAATTATTTACTGAACTAGCATGGGATTCATACAGTTGAATGGACGATAAAGGAGGAATATATATACCACCAACTAAATAGCTTGAAGTACCTATAGAGAAATTAACAAAAATCTGTTCGACATTTAAGCAGCTTGTTTTAATTAAATGAGATTAAATATCTTTACGAATGCCAATAAGAACACCACCCCCTCGTAGACAGTTGCTTGTTAAAGAGCATCTGTCAAATCTATAAATATTGTAATTAATGAGACCAAGTTCACAATCTAAAAAGTTGGCACTTAACCATGTTTCTGTTAAAACAATAAAGGTATAATTAAAATCTGATACGTTACATTTAAAGCAGGTAAGTTTGGTTCGGAGTCCGCGACAGTTCTGGTAGAGGCCGATGATGGGGGCGGGGCAGATTACTTGAGATGTTGATTGATGGGAGGAGGAGGGAGGCTTACATCCCCGTTTTTTGAGACGGATGGTCCAACTTTCGGTGAACCATTTTCAAACATAATCCTTAGACCAACCTCGCCATCCCTTATTCTGCGATCAAGCTCAGCGTGACAATCACGCAACAGTTTGCGCTCAAAAACAGTTTTGTCTCTGACTAACCGAAAACCATCCAAAAATGTGGTGCCGGAATTCCTGGCTTGGTTGAACTGTGATGGGGCACTGGCCGCTGATTCGGTAGTCATGAAAATGATTTTAACAGGACGAGCAGCATTGTCGCTAAGAATTTTACCAAGACGAACCAGTTTCGTATTCAAAGGAATAGTATTCCCGAGAGATTCGAGAATATCAGTTATAGCTTGTCTGTCTTGAGCAAAACGTTGTGGAATGTCCGTGGAAGCAGATTCCGGAACACCATAGGCAGTAGGATTGAGGCGACATCTATCACGTTCAAAAGTTTCCTGCAGTACTTGTCCAACAACCGACTATGGTTGTACAGTATGACGGGAAGACTCAAGGCTAGATACTTTGGTTTTTAGGGTATTAATTTCATTGCGGGGCAAGGTATTTTCCGCCTTAATCTCGGCCAATTGAGTGCAAAGGCTAGTTAGCCCGCACTTTAAATCATCATATTGGGATGCTTGTAGAGCTGAAGAGGCTTTACTGGAGGCTAGTATTTCAGATTTGAAGGACTTGAGAGCAGTCATAAGGTCTTCATTAGAAATAGATGTAGATACAACGCGGTGAGATGAGGCTCTGGTAGTTGGTTTAATAGGTGTGTCAAGTTTATTTGGCATAATGCACTTAAATGAATGAAATATTTGAAGTAAGAGGAAACCGCTGGGTCAATAGTAAAGATAAGATGCCCCTTAAAATGGATGGATACCGACAAAGGTACACGTAGAGCACGCTGCCACGCTGGACCGTAGCTGGGAAACTTCAAGACCTATCGTTTAAGTCTCCGGGGGACGATGCCAGAAACAGCTGTTCAGTGATACTTTGATAGTAGGTAGAGATAAAGACAATTAGAGTAATAGATAAGGTTCTTACTTGACCCGAAAAAGGAAGATTATGTTGCTTGATTGTGAAGAAGTAGATGCATAAATGAAGTTGAAACGACGCACAACAACAGCGGGGAATAACACGAACAAAATAAAACAGTACAGAAATGAGTGTAAGAGTGTAAGAGTGTAAGAGCGAATGTAATAAAAAAAATTGCGCTTGAAAACCGAGCGAAACACAGTACCTGTTATCACATTATAATTTAATTATTTCACTATCCATTTTCATGTTTGTCTTGTTAAATCATCTTACAAAACATCTAATGAAGCTTCCCTTGTTGATAGATAGTTGTTTTTCTTAAATGAAATTGATAAAAAAGTGATTTATTGGTGGTATAGTATATATACCACTATGCAAACGGTGTATAATATCCATTATCCATATTAGTTGCTATTGTTGTTATTTTGGTTGTATGCAAAACAAAAATTCTTCATCTAGTGTAATTATGGCATATAAATTGAATGATGGAGATAAAGTTGATTGCTTGTTTGATTCTGATGCTGTAATAAGTGATTTACCATCAGAAAATAATAGTTTTGTTGATGACTCTGATGTCGATCCTGACTTTTTACTAAGTCCATCAGTGAGTAATAGTCTTTTAGTTTTACCTCCTAGTAGCTTTGATAGTGATCTAGAAGAAGAAATACCTATTCCTAATCAGTCTAAGAAAAAAAAATTAACACTTAAATGCAAAAAAAAATGCAAAAGATACTAATATTTCTCAACGTTTATCTCATGTTATTTCTAATCAGTCTAATACACATAATGATTTACTTGTTCATAATTATGAATATAATGTATTTGAAGATCCACAGTGGGATACAAATACAGAAATCTTTATAAATCCAGTGTTTTTGTCTGATTCAAATTTAGCACCTCACATGCTCTTGTTGGAATTTAAAACGCCTTACAATTTATTTCTAGATAAGTTTCCAGATAGTCTTGTTGATATAATTTTATTTCAAACTAATTTATGTGCCCAGCAAGCTCAACAACTATACACACCAGCTACTAAACAAGAGTTGAAAACTTTTTTAGGTTTAAATATTTTAATGGGGATAAAAAGGTTACCATCATATAGAGATTACTGGAGTACAGAACCAGACTTGAATGACCCTTTTATATCTAAGCAAATGACAGTCAATAGATTTGGATGGTTTTTGTTTAATCTCCATTGCAACGATAAATCATTAGAACCAAAACGAGGATCACCCAGTTTTGACAAATTATACAAGCTTAGGACTGTGATTGAAAAGTTAAGTGAATGTTTTCTAAAAGGCAAAAATCTTACTCAAAATCTAACAATTGATGATTCAATGGTAAAATTCAAAGGCCGCTCTACCATCAAACAATATATGCCACAAAAACCGATCAAGGGGGGGGGGGGGGGTACAAGATTTGGATGCTCAATGATAAAACTAAGTATACATCAAAGTTTCAAGTTTATACTGGAAAAGTTGTAGGTGGTGTGGAAAAGTTATTAGGTGAAAGGATAGTAAACGATCTCATGGTTGGTTTAGAAGGAAAAAATCATATTTTATTCATCGACAACTACTTTACAAGTTATCCACTTCTTCAAAATGTAATGAAAAAAAATGTATGCATGTGGTACAATTAGGTCAAATAGAAAATACCTCCCAAATTTTTTACCTGACAAAAGCTTAAAAAGAGGTGACTTTGATTACTTTGTAAGTAATCACAACATAGCAGTTTACAAATGTATGGATAATAAACCTGTATAAATGATATCATCCTTACACTCACCCAATGACACTTTTCAAGTAAAAAGAAAACTCAAAGATGGAAATACTACTATGGTCCCCTGTCTAAAAGTGCTTATAAGTTACAATAATAATATGAATAATTTTGATGTTTTTGATCACCTAAAAGCAGCATATGGAATTAACCGAAAAGCTAAAAAATGGTGGCATAGGTTATTTTTTCATTTTCTTGATATGGCTATAGTCAATGCCTTTATACTTTTTAAAGTACTTACTAAAGAAAAGATTTCTATGAAAGACTTTTGGAGGCGAATAGTTGATGGTTTATTAGCTCCAAATCAACTACAACCTAAAAAAAAAAAATAATAGTTCCTGTCGTATTTCCAAACATAAACCAAAAATTTCTCCTGAAGTTCGATTCCAAAGTTCTGTACATCAGCCCACCCGTGGGATGGGATGAAAATAGGAACTGTTTTTCGCCATTCCACCAAAAATAAATTAGTTTTATTCAATTTATTTTGTTTTTATATATTTTTATAACAAGTTGTTTTTATTTTATTTAGTAGACGATACTTTCATTCATATTTTGACGAGAAGTCAAATGATTAAAATCATCAAAAGTTTCATTTATGTTAATTTTTAATTTTGTGTTGTTTATATTGAAAAAGGTTATCGTAACTATTCTATTTACATGATAATAATAAAAAGGTTTATCAATCAATATTAATAGTGTTGATTTATGTTATAATATTTACAAATAAATAAAATAAATGTATAAATACGCATCATCAAAAAAAAATATGTTATACCTAATACAAAAGGTGGTACATGCATGGTGGTAAGTGTGGTATACCACCTTTTTTTTAATGAAAAATTTAAAAAACTATTTTTTTTTTATTTTTTTATAATATGGTATTGTAAAATAATAGGATACAGTCACTTAAAGTCAAGAAATCAGAAATAAAAAATCCTGTACTTCTAAAGGTTAAACAATTTATTAAAACCAAACAACACTGTTTTGGCATTGAAGTATTTGTCTTGTGTGAAACAGACTTTATTCTTGACATCATTATATATACTGGGAGTATCACTGAGTATAAAAAAAACTGACCCCAGCCTTGGAATTTCTGGTGCAGTTGTGAATACACTTCTCAAACCATATTTGAATAAAGGCCATAAATTGTTCATAGATAATTGGTATTCATCACCATGCTTGGCTAAATGTCTTCATAAGAAAAAATCCAACGTCACAGTTCGAAAAAATCGAAAAGGTATGCTGTCCCTGTTAGCCAAATTAAAAGTTGGACAAACTGAAAGCCAACATACAAAGAATATGTTAGTAGTAAAATGGAAAGATCGTAGAGATGCTCACTACTTAGTTTGAAGACAAAACGATACATGCTGGAAAAAATGATCATCAAGGTAATGCAATTTTGAAACTAGTAGCAGTAATGCATTATAATGAAAGCATGGGGCTAATTGACAAAACGGACATGCTTTTGAGTTCAGTGTAAGAAGAACAATCAAGTGGTATAAAAAATTATTTTTTCACCTGATTGATCTATCACTTTTGAACGCATACTCTGCTTATATAACATGTACTGGACTAAAAATTAGCCTTGCAGACTTTCAGTTCCAGTTGATACGTGAAATATTCACAAAATATGCCATACAAAAACAAAATCTATGCCGCCGTTCAAACACATGTTTATCAGAGCGTTTACAAGAACGACACTTTCCTTCTATGGTACCACCTACATCAAAAAAATCCAAACCACAAAGAAGATGTTCAGTATGCCAGAACAAATACAATAAAAGGAAAGACACAACTTACATGTGCATAAAGTGTGATGTAGGGTTGTGTCCGGTTCCTTGTTTTGAAATTTACCACACCCAGGAAAAATATTTTTGACTAAATTATTATTTTTTTTTTTTTACTATTTTCATAATAATTTTTTACAATTTTTTTTTTTTGATTATTTTTTATTATTATTATATTGTGTTTATAAAAATGTATAAAAAAACATAATATTAATTGTTAAATAATATGGTGCTTTATATTGATTTAATTTCTAATAGCCGGTAATTACCGTGTTTTGGGAAACCTTTTCTTAAAACTTAAATGACTAAGTCAATTATGATTTTTGAATTTTTTGTGTAAATTGGTTTTATACATCTTTCCAGATATTAAATGTAATAAAAAAAAAATGTATGTGGCAGGGACATGTTACAAGACTGTTCGTGAAATAATAATGCGCCTCTCCTGCGAGAACGCCGCGTGAGTCGCCACGGAGACATGGGCGTGGTTACGTCCAGCCGCGATGGCGACGATACGGCGCACAACGCCATCTCTGGAGCGTTACGTACGTAACACTTTTACTATAACACACTCTTAATGCCACATTACATGCAGTTAGTGGTGTATAATGCCCTACTTAATTAATTATCATAAACAATATATTAAAAACAAAATCATAAAGTTTAAAACAGAGTTATTATAATAAGTTTTTTTTTACTTTTAATATTAATTAATAACAACATCATATTATATTCTTACATTATAATAGGGTGACTATTATGAATATGTATAATAATATAGCAATTTAGTCACTCATAACTGATCATTATTCTTTAATGTGAGTGACAGTTTATAAAATAAAAAATAGCGGAGCGAACCCGTACGTGCACGATCATGTCAGTAACGCAGCATTTTACACATTAATTTGTATGTAAATTTTATTAAAACATTAAAACTTAGTATTTCCAATAATAGAGCATACTGAGTGACATTATAGTATGAGCACCTATTATTCGAATTGAAGAGAAGAAGTTTGGTCTAGGTTAAAATCTAGGTTTGTATGGGAGTCGATTTTCGATATTTTATTTTCAATGTCCAATATTTATTTCTAAAACTGGCGATATTTTACTTTTTGAATTTGAATTATTGAGTTAAGTAATTAAAATATCGAAAGTTGACTTCAGTAAGGCATATATTAACTTCTCTTTTACAATATTGATAATAGGTGTATTTACCGCTCAACCATATTATTGGAAAAACAAAAGTACATTTCGGCGAATTTTTCAATACTATTCATACCCCTTTAGTGATTACATAACAATTAGGAACATCTAAACATGTTAGCAATACAATCAAATTTAAAATGTAAATAACAAAATGAAAATAGAAACTGGCCCCACTTTACTATGGTATTTAACAGAGTTTGTAATATAGCAGCAAATCAAAATATTGGAAAAATACATTATGCATTGATGCATAATGCATTATGCAATGTCGTACATTTTTTTGAAAATATCTATCTTGAATTTTAATTTGATTTTTATCGTCCAATTCTTTTAGTAGTTCAGCCTGAGACTTCAACATAATTTCATCTCTTTTTTACAATTTTTCAATACTAAAAGTGAAGAGCGTATTATAATTAATCAAATTTAATCAAAGCCCTGAACCACCATATTAATAGTAACAAAAAATAGTAAAATATACTGAGAATTTTCAAACCAAGACTGTTTTTAAATGAGGTGTACAAAATTACCATTTATTATAACTAGTTCCAACTTCCAAACAACATTTTATAAATAATAATAATTTATTTACGGAAATAAATTCCAATTACAAAAATATTGTAGTGACAGTTTGTGTTAAGTGCACATAATATGGGTTACAACTTAAAAGTAGTGTGAATACAAATAACATAAAACAGAACAAAATAGAGAAAAGAACAAAAGAAAAAAAAAGTTATGTATACAAATCTTAAATATTAAATAACGATTTAAACTTAAAGATATTATATAAAAGCAGCATAATATGAATAAATAATTATATTAAGAGTATAGTGGTTATAAATGTAGGTAGAAGAAATAAAAAGGGGGAAAATATGATATAGAAAGCAGAGAAATAGAAGAGGATAAGAGATGATTAGATCAAATATTAGACAAATTAAATAAGGTAGTGTTAAATAAATCTAAGTCTTTAGTTGAATTAGTTGCTGACATAAGTATATTTGCAGGGGTATATAGCATATAGTTTGAAGAGAAAGAGGAAAGATAAAAAGTGGAATTATTTCTGGAATTAGATTAGTTTACTCTAAAATTTAAACGTTCGATTATTTCGGGACAATCTATAATATTATGTAATAATTTATATAAAAATTTACAGTTTAAGATAATAAATCTTTTATTTAGGGGCATTATTTTAAAGAGATTACAAACGGTTTCATATCCAGAATAACGAGTTCTTATATAATGATATTTATGTGATAGGTATCTTAAAAAGTTATTCTGTACAGTAGCTAGACTATGGATTTGGATAATATTATAAGTACGCCAAATTATAGAGGCATAGTCAAAGTTATAACGAACTAGCGTAAAGTACAAGATTTTTAGGGCTGATTCATCGTAAAAATCTTTACACATACGTTTTACTAAGCCAAGTTTCTTGTAGGATTTGTTTCTTATATAATTAACATGAAAATTGAATGAAAGTTTTGTATCGAAAAAAACACCTAAGTCTTTAATTACATAATTACGTGTTAAGATTGAATTATTTAATGTGTAATCGAAAAGTAAAGTATTCTTTTTTAAAGAAAATGAGACTATAGCACATTTATCAATATTCAAAGACATATCATTTTCAATACACCATTGATAAAGGCTGTTTAAGTCACATTGTAGTTCTAATGCATCATTAGTGAATTTAATATTCTTATATATTTTTGTGTCATCCGCAAGTAAAAGACAACTTGAATATTTTAAAATTGTATTAATGTCGTTTATGAATATCGAGAATAGTAAGGGTGATAAGTGATCACCCTGAGGAACGCCGGATAAAATATTAATTCGATCTGAAATATAATTTTCATATTTTACAGCTTGAGTGCGATTGGTTAAGAAGGAATGAATCCATGAAAGAAGTGGGTCATAAAAACCATAAGCTTTAAGTTTTGTTATTAGAAGAGAATGATTAACTCTATCGAAGGCTTTTTCAAAGTCCGTATAAATAACGTAAAATTGAGATTTGTTATTGAAAGATTCCAGAATTAATTGTTTAAATATACTAAGATTAGTTATTGTTGAACGCCCTGGGCGAAAACCATGTTGTTGATTTGAAAAAATGTTTTCACATAATGGAAAAATTTTATTATTTACTAATTTAGAAAATATTTTTGGTAAGATTGAAATTTTAGAGATAGGTCGATAATTAGTAACTAATGATTTATTACCTTTTTTAAAAATTGGTGTAATAAATGAAAAATTCCATTTGTCAGGAAAGATACTAGTCGTTAGAGATTTGTTAAATAAGTAAGTTATAATAGGTGATAATATAAATGACGATTCCTTTAAAAATTTTGCAGAGATACCATCAGGACCAAGTGATTGATTTTGGTACACCAAAATTCATTAAAAACATCCATTATTGAAATATTTATAGAGTTAACACAGAATAAAGAGTTATCTAATTTACTGATATTGGAAATATTATAACTATTTAATGTGGTTGGCTTATATACGTTTGAAGTGTGATTTAACCCTTAACTGGTATCGTCGGGTCAAAAAAGACCCATGACATTTTGTTTTTAAGTTTTCTACAATATATCGCTCTTTTTTTCGCTGTAGAATGCATTGTATTTTATCACAATATTTCAAACAACATATTACGTCTTTCGTTATCAACAATTATTACGTGTTTCGTTCAAAAAAAGCTATTTATAGCGGTTTCGGGTCATATTAGACCCGATGATACCAGTTACGTAGGTTTTTTCTTATCTTTTGCCATTACGAAAATAATAGTTATTTTGAGACGAAGTTCTAAAGATACGAAATATTCAAATATTTGTTCTGTATGCAAAAAAACGGTTTGTAAAACACACGGCGTTCAAGTATCGAAATGTGTTAATTGTATGGATACAAAGTAACTAAACATTTTTATTTATTTTTATTTTATAATGTAAGGAACTTTCACAAATATATTTTTTTTTTTATTTGAATTTCATTAATTAACTAAATTAAGCGTTTAATATTTGAGTAACATTTAAAATATATATTTTCATACAAAAAATTCAAGTCTTAAATAATAAACTAATACCGAAGCTTTTAAATTTGTTTGTAGTTGTTTAGATAAAAAAACGTCCAGAGAGGTACAATAAGTGTTTGTAATTTTTTAGAAATAAATGTTCTAAGTTCTAAATTTTATTTTATTTTGTTGTAATTGTATCTAAACTTAACTAAAAACCAATGGGTAATTCAAATTTGAATGTAAATATATTTTTTTTCAATAATTTATTCAAACATTTATAAATAATCATGTAAATTTGCAAGATTAAAATAAATTTGTATATAACACTTATATTTGAAAAAAAAAATTGTGTTATTAGTTAAAAATTTTAATTTAATTTCATAGAATATAATGAAAAAAAAAAAAAAAGAAAAAGAAAAAATTGAATAACTTATAAGTAGTTTAAATTTCGGGTCATTTTTGACCCGACAATACCAGTTACGTGAATACAAATAAGGATACCCATGGGCGTAGCGAGTATGGGGCAGGGGTGGGCAAGTGCCCCCCCCCCCCCCCCCTGCACTACAAACTAAATTGTATTTCTTATATCACACGTGTAAGTTTTACGTTAAAATTGAAATATTAAATATGATATAAGTACATGAAGTCTAAAAATAGTTTAGTGGGACCGAGTGATATCTACACGTGTAATCGTTTTATATTTTATCGATTAGTCTATCTAAAGATTATTTGAATTATGAGTTAAACGCTAATCGTTATGTGCTTTATACATTAATATCAACAGCGATAGTGTCAACAATCAAGTGCAGCAGACAGCAGTACGTGCCGTTCTGTGTTCGCGTAAGTAACGAATATAATATATAACGTTTACATTTAATATAATTTTACACGATGGACATAAGAAAGTTTTTTGGTGGTAAGTACATATCTTGTTTTAGAATTATAAATAGTTACAAAGTAAAATAAATAAGTACAAAGTCTTTTACTTATATAATATATACACTATGTATTGTGACCGCCGCCTGCCGCAACTATGATATATTAAGAGGACGCTATACCCGCATGCGTTGTCTTCGTCTTACAAGCATACAATATAGCGAAAAACTGTTTTGCGCGGGACAAAACCACTCCCTTGGTATTTATAGTAGAATTACCAAAATTCCACAATACATAGGACACAACTTTTTCTGTGTCATAGCGCATATTTTATGTTTATAATTTATTATTATTAAATTATCAACAACAAACAAATTTTTAATGCATTAAGTTTCGAGCCCTGATTATCACTTACATCATTATTTCATAAGTCTTCGTAATTTTTAAGGTCGAGAAAAGAGAAAATTGCCAGAAATAAGTAGTAGCGGAAGTGATGAACACGAAGGAATATATAAAATTCCCAAATCCTCCAACGAACCTTCCACTTCTTATGATCGCAATACCAGAAATGCAGATCCTTCAACTTCTAAAAAGCTTACAAATGAAGAACGTTTTGAAAATGACATAGGTCAATGGGTGGGACGGTCTAATCATTTAACAACATCTCAAAAAATGGATATCTTGAAACGTTGTTGGACGCCACCAGAAAATTACAACTTTAGTGAGGATGCTATTTGTTTGTACTGTGTTCTGTTTCCACCGAAAAAAGTCCAAGGTGTTTTAGGTTTCATCAAACCTTTTACACGATACAAAGACATTCACGAGGGCTGTAGAAACCATATTTCCAATAATTGGCACCAAGGAGCAACCGAAGCAGCTAAAAGTTTTATGGAAGAAGTACCTATAAATATTATGATGGTATCCGGACACCAAAAAGTACTAGAACAAAATCGAAAAATTATTTCGTCCATAATTTCAAATGTACTATTTTGCGGAACCCATGATCTACCCTTTAGAGGAAAAGGTCAAAATGAAGGTAATTGAATAAAATCATTAAATTTATAAAATATTGGATTATTTAAATTATTTATTTTTGATAATTTTTTGATGTAGTTGTTTTCTATGACTTAATTCAAATGCGAATTGAAGCTGGTGATCAGTATCTCCAAAACCATATCGAAAAGGGCAAGCGAAATGCCATCTACACATCTCCGCAAATTCAGAATGAAATCATCAATATAAGTGGAACAGTAATCAAAGATTGTATTATTAATGATGTTAAAAAGGCTGTAGCTTTCAGTATAATGGCAGACGAGACCGCTGATATCTCAGGAACAGAGCAATTGTCTATTGGATTAGATTTTTTGATGATGAGAAAAGGGCTATCAGAGAAGAATTTTTAGGATTCATTGAACTACATGCCATGGATGCTGTTAACATAGCTAGTGCAATAGATCATTTTATTCAAAACGAAGGTCTCGATGGAACGAAGCTTGTTGGACAAGGCTATGATGGTTGCGCAACTATGGCAGGGAAAATCAATGGAGTGCAAATAATTTTACGAGAAAAATATCCACATGCTCTATTTTTTCACTGTGCAAGTCATAAATTAAACTTGGTGGTCAATGATTTAAATTGTGTTCCAGAAATACGTAACACAATTTCAACGGTAAAGGATATCATAAACTTTTTTCGCGAAGCTGTTTTACGTAGAAAATGTATCCCGAACATACCAGCATTCTGTGAGACACGATGGTCTCAAAAATATAGAAGTATTTCAATTTTCAAAGAAAATTTTGAGATAATTGTACATGCTTTAGATAAATTGTCAAAAGATGGGAACACTGCAACAAGAAAAGTTGCTTTTCAATTGTATGCTGTAGCAAATAAAAGTATTTTTATAATGAGTGTTATCCTCATAGCAAAATACTCTAAATTATTAGAGCCTGTTGTGAATGCTTTACAATCAAAAAATCTGGATTTGCTGAAATGCTCAAATTTTATTAAAAAAAATAGTAGTCATAGTGAAAGATCACCGCGAACACGCTGACACAGAAATTCAAGAATTATTAACTGCTGCAAACATAGCAGCTGAGAATATAGGAGCAGAAATTAATCTTCCTAGGATTGTTAAACAACAACAACATCGTTCGAATCCTCCAGCGTTAAATTCGGCTGAATTCTGGAAGAGATCATTACTAATTCCATACTTGGATTCATTAATATCCTCATTGGAACGGAGATTTTCTGATGAAAACATACCTGCTTTTTCACTTTTATTATTACACCCTTCAAATATGTTAGATATGAACACCAAAGAATTTAAACTTAAAATAAATGATTTTGCCAATTATTACCAAATTAAAGACTTGGAAAGTGAAGCAGAATTATGGTACAACATCTGGAAGGAGAAAAAACTGGCTAAAAGCAAACTATCAGACATGGAAATAAGTGAAGTAGTAGAAGAAACAGATATTTTCTTTCCTAAAATAAAACAAGCCTTGCATATTTCTTTAGCTCAGCTATGTACAACTTGCACTATTGAGAGGCCATTCAGTACGTTAAGAAGGGTAAAGACTTGGTTGCGTTCAACGATGACGGAAAACCGTCTGAATGGTAAATCAAAATAGTTTTTTTATATCAATGCTAATTAATAATTATATTAATATTAATCATATACAATGTAAATTATTTCAGGTCTATGCATACTAAGTGTGCATAGAAAGCTGCTAGATGAAAAAAAGGAAGAGATGCAACAGAAAATTCTCAGCAGATTTTGCGAAGACTCTAGACGATTGTCATTGTTATAATTTAAAAATAATGATTAATGAATAATATATTATAAATAAATACTTTAAAAAAAAATTGAGTTTTAATGATTTAAAGTTGGCTACATCACTGCCCCCCCTTGATTGAAATCCTAGCTACGCCCATGAGGATACCAGTTAAGGGTTAAAAAAATTGACTATCTCGGACCCAGAGGAAGTTTCTTCATCCAGATATGACGTTACTGCAGGTAACTGTAACGATGATTTTTGTGATTTATAAAATTTCCAAAAATGTTTTGGGTTAATTTTAACTGAGTTTTGAGTGTTATTAATATATATTATAATCACGGTATCTGATTTTTTTACATTGAGTTCGAAGATTAGAAAAAGTGATATATGACTCGGGTAAATTTAATGTTTTATAAGCAAGATGAGCAATTTGTTTTTGTTCGATTAAGATTTTTAATTCCTTACTAAACCATATAGGATAAATTAATTTATGTCTACGTTGTTTTGGGATAAAATGATTAATTTCAATATTAATATGTAAATATAAAAAGGAAATATCATCATTAATATTTGAATTAGAATTAAAATAATTGAACCAATTAATAGAACCTAGATAATTTATAATACCTAAGTAATTGCCTAAATTCCAGTTAAAAACATAATCATTGAATTTTAATTCACTAGAAAATAAATAATTATAAGTTATAGTTATTGGAGGATGGAGGGGGTCAACAGGAATAATAGGAAAACTATTTTTTTCAACGTTTATGGATATTGAATTAGATATAACATAATCAAGTATTACATTATTTTAGTTAAAAATCTGATTGTACTGAGTAAAATTAAAATAAGATAATTTATCATTAAAGTGTAACTCAATGTTAGAATAATTTGCTGAGGGAAGATTACCCAATAATAAAATATCATGATTAGGATGTTTGTTATATACTAATTCTACATAATTTAAATAGTCTTTAAAAATATTAATATTAGAATGAATTGGAATATAAACTGAGCTTATAATAACAGAGCGATATGGTAATCGAATAATAACAAATAATAATTCAATTTTATTTTCATGTAACAAGATAGGTTTTGAGACTAATGTATTACGGACAGCAATTAGAACGCCACCACCTCTTGATAGAGAACTGGTTTGTCATATCTGTAAACTTCATATCCATGAAAACCCAGTCCAGATGTAGAAATGTTATCAGTAAGCCAAGTTTCAGTGAAAATAAATATGTCATATATTGAATTTGGTATAAGTCGTTTTAAACTAGAGAGTTTGTTGTTTAGACTTCGTGGATTCTGATAATAAATATTAAGATCTGACAGGGATTTATTTAAAATTTTTTATTTTTGTTAATTATACTTGGGATGCCTTTATTGTATTTAATAATTAGATCGTTCTCGCCATTATCTCTTTGTTTCTGTAATTGTTCACGTAAATTTCTCATATGATAACGTTGCATTGTTGTGCGATCGGAAGCCAGGCGAATATTAGACCAATTTGGAGAATTACGTAATTTTGCTTGCGAACGAAGTAATGTGAAAACTTCAATGGTATTAGATAATACAACTTTTAAAGGACGTGACTCATTTTCAGTATTTGAATTTGTTTTTCCGAGACGATGACAGGTAAATTTTGTTGGATTTGTTTCCATTGTGTTAAATATGGTTACGAGTTGATCATAATCAGTTATTTTAGTTTGGGAATCTTTCTTAGATTCAGGTAAATTAAAAATAATTAACTTACATGAGCGTGATTGTCTCTCCATTATTTCAGATAATAAGTTTTCATTAGTAGAAATTTGAGAGGTAGAGATTTTTTTTCTAAAAGATCATATTTATTTTCCAGAACAGACATTTTTTCTTTGAGCATCTTATTTTCCTCAGATAAAATAGATATAGTTTTATTTATATCGTCAAACTTTTTATTCAAGGCTTTAATGCTATTATTTGAAATATTAACTGATGAGATTATCTTACCTTCAGAGGCTTTAAGTTCATCTAATGAAGATTTGATATCATCTAATGAGGTTGAATCCATAGTGTGCGTAATAATTGTTAGTAATATATAGTACAGGGATTCCCGAAAGGTGGTCCGCGGAACCCCGGGGTTCCGTGGAAGGGCCTCAAGGGTTCCGCGTACCGTCCAAAAATTAAACAAAACTTTCATAAAAAAGAATCACAACCGCGCCGCCGTTGTTCACACATTCGTTATGTGTTTCATCTCATGCTTCTACTAGTATTTCTAATCGCAGGTGCGGTGGTCCACGATAAAAATACGCATGGATTTACCGAACTGATAAAACATTGCTGGAGTGGGGCAGCGCACGTAGCCGCTGCCAGTTCCATTCGAGTAAAGACCGCGATAAGACTGCAGAAGTTAACGTAATTATACTAGTGAAAAAAGAAGTGGATTGCAGTGAGTTTAGTTTATATCGCGATCGTTTATATCTGGTATTTTGGATTTCACAGGTAATGATGTATTTGTTATTCATAGAGATTTGTATGCACACTGTGCATAATTAAATAAGAGCGATTTATTAACATGTTATTATTTTATTTCAGTTTATAATAATGGATAGTTGGCTCAAAACGGGGCGCCTCGCAAGTGGAAAAAATGTTTTAGCATGTTCACCAGCAGAAAATAATGAAAATATTTCGGAAATAGATGTTTCTAGTTTGTCAGTAAGTCCAGTAAGAAATAAGAATATTATATACCTAGCGTCATAAAAGCCTTATTTATAAACCTATTATTTGTTTATTACATTTTTATTACTATATTTGTTACTATATTTGTTGATTTTGTACAAAATTATAAGATATTTTCTTTATAAAATTGAAATTCCTGAGGGCGCAGGGGCACCTATGGCCAATTTTTTAAATTTATTTTGTTCTTTATTTCAATTTAAATAATTATAAATATAACAATAAGTATTGTCAATTAATTTCAGGATTTGGTAAATACTGGACAGGAACGACAAAATAAACTTGTTAGTGAAATTGTTTTACCTCAGGAGAGAACTACTTCTAAAAAAAGAAAATATGACGAATCGTATTTGTCCTTTGGGTTTATTCCTGTCGGAATGGCTGAGAATCCGGATGGACAATGCGTTATTTGCAACAAAATAATGTGTAATAGTTCATTGGTACCGGCAAAGCTAAGACGACACCTTGACACCAACCACCCGCAACTGAAAGATGAAAGCTTAAGCTTTTTTGAAAGACACAAAGAAGTACAAAAAACTGGCGTGGCTGCTTTACACAAATATGCAAAAACAGATAATAAAAATGGAACAGAAGCATCATTCATGCTAAGTTACAGAATCGCTCATGCTGGTAAGCCACATACGATTGCAGAGGATTTAATAAAACCATGTATGACAAAAATCGTCAGCTGCGTACTCGGTGAAGATGCAGCGAAGAAAATTACAGCAGTTCAGTGTTCTAATAACGTCATATCTGATCGAATTCATAAGACTTCAGACCACATTCAAAATGAATTAATTTGTAGATTGAAGAACAGCAAGATGTTTGCAATACAATTAAACGAAAGTACAGATGTCGCCGGGCTATCAATATTTCTTGTTTTTGTGAGATACCCCTTCAAAGGATCTATTGAAGAGGATTTGTTTCTCTGTGCACCTTTAGAAACTAACACAACTGGAGAAGAAATTTTTAAAGTTATTGATAGTCACATGAGTAAGCACCATATTGAGTGGAACAAATGCATTGACGTGTGCAGTGACGGAGCAGCAGCTATGATCGGCAAAATAAAAGGCACTGTAACAAGAATCAAGAGTGTTGCACCTAAATGTAGTAAGAGTCACTGCGTTTTACATCGTCATGCTCTTGTCGCGATGAAAATATCATACGAGCTTAAGACAGTTCTCGATCGAGCTGTACAAATTGTGAATTACATCAAATCACGTCCACTCCAGTCAAGGCTTTTTAAAAAAGTGTGCGAAGATATAGGAAGTCAGCATCAATCACTTTTTCTTCACACACAAGTGAGATGGCTCTCAAGAGGAAGAGTTTTATTAAGGCTATTTGAATTGCGCAACGAGCTTAAGATATTCTTCACCAAACAACCCGGTTCTGCATCTACTAACGCGTTTGTTGATTTATTGCATGATGAGGTATGGTTAATAAAATTGGCTTACTTGGCCGATATATTCGATAAACTTAACGTAATCTGCAAAGCCTTACAGGGAAAAACCACGAATATATTTACAGTAAATGACAAAATTTCTTCACTTGAAAACAAAATTGACTTCTGGATTGAATGTGTTAATCAACATAATTACGAATGCTTTACTATTTTAAATGACTTTCTGAAAGAAAATGAGTTGCAAGTAACTTCAGATGTGGAAAAAAATATACATGAGCATTTAATAAGCCTAAAAAAATCCTTGAAAAAGTATTTTCCGGAGAAGTTACAGGACATGAACTGGTTGCAGAATCCATTCGCAAATCATACCAAACCATCAATGCTTACTGTGTCAGAGTATGAGAATTTAATTGATATTAAATGTTCATCTTCTCTTAAACAAAAATTTGGAGCTGAAAATTTTGATCTAAATAATTTTTGGATTGGACTTCAAGATGAATATCCTACAATTGTTGAGAAAGCTTTTACAATTCTGCTTCCGTTTGTGACAACTTACCGATGCGAGACTGGTTTTTCAGCTTACGCTTACACAAAAAAAAAATACAGAAATAGACTTGATGCAGCTCCAGATCTTCGCATTCAATTATCAAATATAAAGCCTAATTTTAGTGATATTTTAAGAAAATATGTGAAAAAATTTCATTCTTCTCATTAAAATATTAAATTGATAAAAACAGGCACTTAGTTACATTGTATTTCTTTGTACAGTAAATGTTTTTTAATACATTAAATAATTGTTTTTCATTTATATTTGTTCTTTCTTTTCATATCAAACATAAAAATATAAAACTACTAGGTCATAATTTTATGTTATCAAACTAGGGTTCCGCAAAAAAATGTATAATCGATTAGGGTTCCGTGGCAAAAAAAAATTGGGAACCGCTGATATAGTAGATAAGAAGTAGACACAACCGGTGAGCACGACTGTCTGGATTGACCAAATATTTACTTGCATTCAATTATCTTAAGTATATTTTATTACGCGATGACACACTTGCCACATTGACTTGCTTGCCCCTATACTAAACATAAAGCCTAAAGCTACGGTTTCCCTGCAGTGTCAAACGGTGGAACAGCACGGCCGCGATCATAAAAAAAGAGTTAAGCACTTTTAAAAGGAATGATTAAATCGCTGTTATCTTGAGAGATGTTTGGCTATTTTTTTGGAAGTAATAATATGAACAATCCATGGTTTAATATACTGGATATGCAGCGAGCCTGTGATAAGAGAAGAACTGACCATCTCACGGTGCGGCAGGACTACTAGCGTTTTAGAGGATTGTTCTGTGTTAACCGGGAGAATAAGGAACTAAATGACACAATTAGGGCTGACGGTTTTTTTCGGAATACGTCAAAACCAGTATACCGTTTTTTTGCACAAATACCACTGCAACGGTATACCGTAATACAGATACATACCGTAATACCGGTGCATACGGGAAACCGTTGTACCGTTTGGTGACGGTTTTTTGGTATACCGGTTATTAGCTGAACAGTTTTCAGTATTCAGTTATCAGTTATGCTCGTTATCTTATGGTTAATGGTTATTGGTTAGGTATACATTAATTATGCCTCCATGCAATAATATAAATTAAAATGGATTCTATTTTTGTTATTGTTTACCAATGAAAATGCATTCATCGAATCATAATAATTGTTGTAAGAGTGACTTTGATAACGGATATATTAATATTAATTAATAACGTACACTGAAGTTAAGTGATTGAACACATTGAGTGTCGAGTCGTCTACATCGTACCTATAATTAAATAAAAAACTTCGTTTCAATAATAATTAATCGTGTTTATTATTGCAGGCTGTTAAATTGTTTAAAAAGGTAAGTTTAAACTGTTATTGATAATTGATCTGTTCAGTTCATAGGACCTTTCAAGTTATTTACATACATTTTTCAACCTAGTATGAGTAATTATTTGATATTTATTACCTAATATTATCACAATGATTTTTTCTTTTAGATAACCATGCCAAGAAAAAGGTCAAAAGTGTGGAATTTTTTCACAAAATTGAACAAAGACCAATGTAGATGTTTAAAGGAGGTAACACTGTCTAGTAATTTGATAAATTGAGAATACATCATCCAATTATCCATTTGGAGTTTTAAAACATAAAGGATCAAGATAACAGCTTTAACAAGTAAACAAAATTAATAATAAACATTCATATTTTAATGGGTACTTTAATCTATGAATTGTAAATTATATACAAGTATTATGCCCGTATGCATAGTCAATTTAAGTGTCACATAGGACATAGTTTAACATGTCTATAAGTCATATAAAAACTATGTCTTATGTGACACATCAATTTACTATGCATACGGAATTAATGATTTAATTTTTTCATAATTGTAACATAAATTATAAGAAACATTTTTTTTTTTTACATATTATTTCAATAGTATTTGTATTGAATAATGATAGTAAAATAATACCATAGTACTTTAATCTGTCATTATGTTCACCAGTTTTGAATATTGTTTGTTAGAAATGATCTGAATGAAACTGATGACATCAGTGATCCTCCTTGTGACATTACTAATAATAGCGCAGAACATCATGAACTAGTGCCATTAAATTCCAAGTGCAAATTTAGTTCACAAGTAAGTTTAAAATCTAACTTAATGTTAAAATATGTACAATACACTTACTGTACTTATTTATTAATGATTGAAAATTGTAACCTAAATTATTTGGAACCCACTCGCCCACAGACCTTTAATGAAATAATTACATTTAATATTATTTTTGTTCACCTGTAGATTTTGTACACTAAAACAACAATCTATGAATATATATAAGAAATTGGACAAAACAACCAGTGAAAAGTATACCAATGCAAATGCCTATTGGATTGCCACAGATATGCAACCTTATAGATCTGTATCAAAACAAGGATTTAAACACCTTATGTCTGTCATATGTCCTGGATATACTATCCCAAGTCGCCAATTTTATTCTGACAACAAAATTCCTGCTTTATACTTTGAGGTACAACGTAGAATAAAACATGAACTCAACTCTGCACAATTTCTGTCGCTTACATTTGATTGTTGGATTTCCAATGCCCAACATCCTTACATTGGCATAACAGCTAATACTGAAAACATATTGTGTGGCTTGCACAATTCTTGATGTAGACCACACTGCCACTAATTTAAAATATATTATTGAATCTACACTTAAAGATTGGAATATTCCTATATCAAAAGTCTCTGCCGCAACTACAGATAATGGAACTAATGTGATCAAAGCTGTTCAGTTAATGGGCTTAAATCATATTAGTTGTTTTGGTCACACATTAAATTATGGAGTTACATCATCTATGAATTTAAATCCAGTCAAAATCATTATTTCTAATATTTCTAAAATAAGATATACATTTTATTATAGTTCAAACTTACGTCGATTGCTTCAAGATGCACAAATTAAACTCGACCTTCCACAAAAAGTTATGCCAACATCATGTGTTACAAGATGGTGGACTAATCTACCTGCTATTTAATTCGTAAGAGATAATTATGATGCTCTTTATGATGTGTTATTTAAGTTGAAATCAAGAAAAATAAAATGTCTTCCCAACTGCAACAAACAAACACTTATTTTGGTGATGTGCAAAATTTTTGAACCTCTAAAAACACTTGGTGAACATACGGGTGCAGAAAAGATTGTTACAGCTTCTTCAGTTTGGCCAGTTTATACAAAACTTGAAAAAACGTTGCTTCACACAAATTCATCAATTTTTACTTGTGCCTTAACAGAAGAAGAATCATCTAGAGCGAATAATAGTGAACATTTTGGGAACAGCGAATAATTATTTCCAATCCTAAGTCAATGTACACTTATGGATAATAATATAGATTGATATTTTAATACTAATGAAGTTTGTGGAGACATTAGTGATGATGATGTTGATACACATGTAGATAGTGTGAATACAATTGATGATTTCGTAAACGTTACATTAATAAAGAAGAAAGTAGAATGTTTTTACAAAAAATATGCTTTTTGGATCCAAGGTACAAATCAGCATTATTGATCATAGGATATATCTAAGCATATATTTATCCAAAAGATATAGATACAGTCAAAATTTCAATTCAACTTGAAATGGATGAAATAGGCAACCAAGCTAAAAGTAAAGAACTCAAGGTCCAGAAAAACGATGGTATGTATAGTAAAGATTGGTTTTTTTTTATTCAAATATTTTTACTAAAACTATAATATTAATGATATAAATTATTTTAATGATGCTGTAGGATTAGCAGCATTTTTAGAAAACTTTGACCGTCCCGTTATGAACAATGTGACCGACGAAGCCTTAAACCAAATTGAATTGGAAAAATATGTATCCTTGCCATTTATTTCTCTTGATGCCGATCCTCTTTATTAGTGGAAACTATATCATTCACAATTGCCTACGGTATCATTACTAGCGATGAAGTAATTATGTATACCTGATATCAGTGTGCCTAGTGAAAGGATATTTAGCTCTGCAGGGAATATTATCACAGATCATCGGTCATTACTATCTCCAGGACATGCTGAAGAACTCATATTTTTTAACAATGAACTCAAAATTTATTTCCAAGTAATATCTAATGACTAATTCTAATACTTTTTTAAAATTTATGTTAACGTTATAGTATTTATATTTTATACTGAGTTCATAATTTTTAATTATTAAGGGACAGTAAGTTCTTGTATTTAGTGATAAGTGGTGTGCTCAGCTTTTTGGAAATCCTTTTCAGAGTGTGCTTTTTTCGCCTTTCACTGACCCTGATATAACATAAATGTTTTTTGATGTGTTGGTGAAATCAATTTAAAAAAAAGGCTAAGAGGGAAGGTACTCCTTCATCTATCTTGTCCTATTACAAAAAGAAAGGCCCTTATCATTTTCATCGCCTTAATAATATGATTTAAAAAAAAAATTAAAACTTAAATGACTGTAAATTGAAAAAAAATTCAAAAAGACACCCCCTACACTGTGACACTGCGTGTTATTATTATTTTTTAAATAAGGTAGTTTCTTTGCCATACCCTCTATATAATTAAATAATAAAATAAATATAATATAACATATTATATTGTAATATAATGTTTTTTTTAAAAATTGTTTACTCCCTCAGCATATCATTTCAGTGTTTTTCAGTTTTTCGGTATTACGCGGTATACCGTTTCATACGGTACCGATTCTAATACCGCAATACCGATTTCAAATTTCAATACCGTCAACGCTAGACACAATAGTTCATTATTCTCCCGGTTTACACAGAACAACCCTATAAAGCGTCCTGCCGCACCGTGAGAAGCTGGTGGACCCAAAAAACAGCATTGATAAGATGCATCGTTGCGTATCCAGTATATTAATTCGTGGAACATCACATGGTTGAAGATAACATTTATTATCCTAAAAAAGATAAACATTTTTTTAATGGAGGTAGGTTTTATAGACTTATTAACCTATTAATACATAGTCAATGGACCTATGGACGTTGGTTTGGCATCAGTCCGATAATACTGTATTACAGTTTGAACATAGAATACTATAGAAGCGACAAACCCCCCACCACTTTACTTTTTTTCATTTTGTTAGCGAACTGAATGATGTTGTAAACACAGCGGTAGAGCATGAAGTTATGAACAGTCGGTTGCTCTTATTATTACTGTAGCGAGCTGTGACATTTTAACTATTTATCTAAAAATAAAACTTAAAAGGGCGGTAGATCAAAGTAATCGTATATAGTAAGAACCACGTAATAATTTCGTTAATAATAAAACTAGCAGATGCGCTGCCGTATTACCTAAAAATATAACACTAATTTAGGCGGTGTAAATGCGTATACATAATCGTATATCATAGTACGCGCCACGTATCATTAATAGTAATAGTAATAGCGTATGCGCTGCGTGTGTAGTAGTACAAACGAATAACGAGCGCGCGACCATGAACGGCATGCGTCAATCTATATATGACTACTTATATAAATAACTCGCATAAAATGTCCATATAAAATCGTGAGTATTATGGAATAAAGCACCGCGCGTGTACAATAATAGCATATATATATGTTCAACTTCCTGCCGGGCGCGAGCGCGTGCCGAGGACACAGATGACCATATACGGTTATCCAGAAATAAGTAGGGACAGGGACAGACCCATCGAGGAGAGCTCAGGGACAAGCGTTCATCAGACGAACAACCAACGAGCTTAGGAGCAGTCATCAGAACTATTGCCACATCTCGCTAGTTTCATCCGTATATTTGGACTTAGAGTAATTTTTACATAATCTATCACAGTTGAAAAAGTTAAATAAAATTAAACATATTATACTAAAGACTCGAGATTTACATTTATTCCATCATCTTCAAATCCTATTGACTGGGGCACGTTACAATTGGCGCTGTGGACAGGGTATCTCAATAGATACTTAGAGAACAGGAAAAATAATTTTGAAATTTTTTTTCGAATTTTCGAAAATTTTTGAAATTTTTTCTGGAATCTAAGTCCATTCAAGGAGGCAAATTCTTCATTGAATCACCGTTGGGAGACTGTACACCTGCCAACAACTCCGAGAAAGGACCCTGTACAAGTAACAACTACCAGTCAATACATCGAAGAAATGGAATTGCCAGCGAGACAGTCAACAATCATACCAGCTGCGTTGTTGTAAGTATCTAGTTAAGTTCCGTTATTGTTCGTCTCCTATGGTATAGCGTATGACCATAGTATATTATAAAAAAATAGTTGTGTTAATTAAGATTGTGGAACTTGAATTTTTGGTTTTATATAAAAAAAAAAAAAAACATATTATAAATTGTTCAACCTTGTAACTTAAATTAAATAATAATTTAGAATCAAACTGAATTAAACTAAATAGTAGTTCGAATATTTTAAAACAAATAATAGTTTAATAATTTAATAATTCGATAAATAATTAAATAAAATAAAAATTACAAACATTTAAATAAATTAAATAAATATAATATTAGAATAAAACTTAAAGCGATTTAATAAAATTAAAATAATACTTTAAATTTTTAATTTTTACTTTTAATTAAAAACATTTTACAGTCATTTAAATTAAATTAAATAATATTATAATATAATTAATATAATTATACATTTTTTTAAAAATAAGCTAAAATAAATAACATTTAAATAAAATAATACTTTTATTTTTATTTTTTAATAAATTTTGCAATCCTTTAATTAAAATAAAGTATTATTATTATATTATTATTAATGTAATTAAATAAATTTGAATTAAACTAAATTAAATTTTTAAAACATTTAAATAAAATAAAATACTAAATTATTTTTAAATTCAATGATTTTAAATAAATAAATTAATAATAGTTTTAAATAAAATAAATAAATAAATATTCAGAACTTGAACTAATATTACGTAAATAAATAATAATTTTTAAAGAAAAAAAATACATCGCGTAAATAAATAGATTAATAATTATTTTAAATAAAAATAAGTTATTGAAATAAATATAAAATTGAATTAATTATTTTAGAAATTTAAATAAAACTTTTACGATTGATTAATAAATAAATTAAATTATTTAGGTTGAACAAAAATCCAGATTTTACGTAACAATTAATTAAAATAAACCGTCCTTATTATTTATAATAATTTTGAGAATTATTATTTGATATTTTAATTATTGAAAGGCAGTTAAGTCCTTATTGTTGAATATAGCCACAATCTATTATAAAAAAAAATATATAAAAAAATTAGGAATTTATTTTGAAACAATATTTTATTGAAATATTTAGGGACATTGTTGTTCATATTGGGGGAATTTATTAAGGCTGTGTAGTAAGTCCTTACGTTTTGTGAATTTATTTGAGAATTTTATTAAGGCCGTGTAGTAAGTCCTTACGTTTTGTGAATTATTTTGGAACATTGTTGTCCATGTTGGGGGAATTTATTTGAAGGCCGTGAAGTAAGTCCTTATGTTTTTGTGAATAATTACGACAATTATTGAAGTCGTGTTTTATTGAATTTTATAGGCCGTGTAGTAAGTCCTTTCGTTTATGTGAATTTTACGACAATTGAAGTCGAGTTATATTGAATTTTGAATTTTTACGACAATTGAGGTCGAGTTATATTGAATTTTACGACAAATGGGGTCGAGTTATATTGAATTTTGAATTTTTACGACAATTGGGGTCGAGTTTTATTGAATTTTATAGGCCAAGTTGTAAGTCCTGATATTTGTGAATTTATTTGAAGACAGTGAGTCTATATTTTGAGATTAATTTTATTAAGGCCGGGATAAGTCCTTAAGTGTTGAGTTGATTATAAAATTGAATTAATTTAATTAATACAATTGGTAGGAATCGCTATTTAAGTATAGATGTCCTAGGATTGATTAATTAAGTTAGAAAAAAAAAAGGGGGTTTTAATAGGGAATATAATAACGGTGTTATTATTTAATTGTCCATTCGTTAGTTATACGAATTTAATATTTTGTTTAGCATTTATTCATCGCTGCTATTAATTGTATATTTAATTATTATAAACGATTTAATTTATTTTACGCTAGTGTGTCACTTATATTTTGATTAAGTTTAAAATTATTATAAATTATTACTAATATTTTAACTAGAATCTTATATTATTTTATTTATTAGATTATTATGACTATTAATTAATGAGTCAAAAAGAAATTAATGTTAACCTAACTGAAAGTGAAACCGAAAGTGTTCAATTAGTAGATCAGGTTAAAGTTTCCGTAAGCACTGAAGTAACAAGTGATAGTGAATTAAATAAGGGAACTGACAAAGGAAACTTAGATACAACAAATAGCGATAATAAGGATTTATTAATCGACTTAAGTACAGACGAAGGGTATCAATATTCTGTAGACTTCGATAGGGAAAAATACTTAACCGCTATCAGAGAAAAGAATTTGTTGAATACTAGTATAAGACCGATATTAGTTAGTGAAACGGAATTACGAAAAATAGGTACCCGGACTCAGAAAGGGATAGTACATACTCAGTCGGAAGAAACTAAACGAGTTAGGAAACCCAAAATGACTAGCAAAATTCCATTAGACAAAGCCACCCTAATGATCCCCACCTGTACTGGTGAGAGAGATGTATACCAGTTCATTAAGGCATGCGACTTAGCATGTTCCGCCGTAGAAAAAGAAGATCTGCCTATATTAACCAAATACATTAACACTAAATTATTTGATCAGGCGTTAACTGCGTGTCGATATAGGGACACTAGTGATTGGGAAGGAATAAAATTAATTTTATTAGACGCATTCGAACCACAACAGTCGACATCATCGTTGCAAGTAGCATTAAATTCCGTCCGAATGAGGAACAACGAAGACGTAGGTGCATACGCACGACGCGTAGAACAACTATTTTACAATTTATGCATAGCTAGTACAAAAAATAAGAGTACAGAGCAGGCAACTACTATTCGTGACCAGTTAAAAGAACAGACGTTAGTAGTATTTATTAAGGGATTGACACCTAATTTAAAGAATATAGTGAAACCTCAAAAGCCACCCACCTTAGAATTAGCTATACAGGTTGCTAAGGACGAAGAGATAGAACTTAAATCTGAATCGGAAGCATACCAGTACTACGGAGGTGATAACCCTCGTAGACAAGCTAATAATTCTAATCACAATAATTTCAATAGACAGAATAATTATTCTAACAATAATAATCGTAACCACAATAATAATTATGATCCACCAAATAATAATAATAGACCGAGTACTAGTACATTTAATAGGCCACAATACAACCAAAATCCGAATTATAATAGGCCACAATACAATCGGAATCCAAATTTTAATAGATCCGATATAAATAACGGTAATAGAAACAATCAATACCAGCCTCGGAATAGTAACAATGGTTTTAATAACAATCAAGGTAGTAATTATCGAAGTAATGTCATACAGTGTTATCAGTGTGGAGGTAACCACATTGCGCGGAATTGTAATCAAAATTCGCGTCCATCCAACAACAATTTTACGCGACAACCTACTAATTATAACGCACCGGTAAATCTTATGTGTACATATTGTAAAATTCCTGGACACGACGTCACCAAATGTTTTAGAAAGCAGAATAACGATAGGCGAAATAATAATTCGGGAAACTTGCCAAGATCGGACGACAGAAGTGGCGCTCGACCGATAAACTTAATAGCCACAGTAGAGGAGGGTTCCCAAAACGATGTCTACACATCAAGTCAGTCATAAACAAAAACCATATTACTTGTCAGTCTGCCAATGTAAAAAAAGAATTCATGGAACTATTAATTGACACTGGAAGCGACGTTAATTTAATTAAATTTAGTACTTTAACTGGAGACACACTAGTGCAGGAAGATAAAAATATATATTTAAAGGGTATTAACGACAAGATCGTGCCAACAGTAGGATTAATAAAAATAACCTTAAGTTTTAATGATGCTAATATAGACACAGAATTTCAAGTAGTACGTGATTCGTTCCCTATACCTAAGGATGGTATTTTGGGACAACAATTTTTAATGGATAATAAGGCAGTAATAGATGTAGCCAACAACACTTTAGTAATAAATAATAAGATAGTTAATAAGATAATTAAGGATAAGTTATGTTTTAAGTTGGAACCAAGAACTGAAACAGTTGTGACCGTGCCAATTGCCGATCCGGCTATGGAAAATAAAGATGTTATAGTTTTTAAACAAGAACTAATTAGGGACGTATACTGTGCCAATGTGGTAGGAACAGTAAGGTCGGGAAAGGTTTTAGTCAGTATATTAAATGTTTCTGAAGTAACTAAAGAAATTAACGAAGGTATTATGAATCGAATATTGTATGATACCGCTACGACCTATAGTATACATGCGGTACATACTGAGATTAATGATGACAATCGAGTCAATAGAATTTTGAATTTAATACGAAGTGACCATATGAGTATTGATGAGAGACAGTCCATATTTGGAATATGTGAACAATATGCGGAAATATTTCATTTAGAAGGCGATCGATTAACTTTTACAAATGCAGCCGAGCATGTTATAAATTTGAACGTTAACCAACAACCCATTTATCAAAGACCCTATAGGTTGCCACATTCGCAACAAGCCGAGATTAAACAGCAATTAGATAAGATGCAACAGGATGGAATTATAGAACCATCTAGTTCACCTTGGAATGCCCCTCTATTACTTGTTAAGAAAAAATTAGATGCCAGTGGGAAAGAAAAGTTTCGTATCGTGATAGACTTTAGAGCTTTAAATCAAGTAACTTTAAATGAATTTCATCCCTTACCTAATATCACGGAAATACTCGATCATTTAGGACAATGCCAATTGTTTAGCGTAATTGACCTTGCTTCAGGTTTTTACCAAATTCCGTTATCAGAATCTTCACGAGAGCTTACAGCTTTTTCAGCTAACAATGCACACTACCACTTTAAACGAATGGCGATGGGGATGAAGACTAGCCCCTCCACATTCCAGAGACTTATGGATAATGTAATGTCAGGAATTATTGGGATAAAATGTCTAGTATATCTTGATGACATAATAATCTATGGGAAAAATTCGGATGATCACAACAATAAGTTAATAGATGTGTTTGAACGTTTGCGTGAGCACAACTTAAAGATACAGCCAGATAAATGTGAGTTTGTAAAACGAGAGTGTATATACTTAGGGCATGTTATATCTGAAACAGGAATAAGACCAGATCCGAAGAAAATCCAAGCTGTTCTGGACTTCCCAGAACCTAAGAATGTAAAGCAAATTAAATCTTTTCTAGGATTATCTGGATATTATAGGAAGTTTATTGAAAATTATAGTTCAATAGCTAGGCCTATTACTAATTTGTTAAAGAAGGATGTAAAGTTTAATTGGAGTGAGGAATGTGATAGAGCTTTCGGAAAGTTAAAACATGCATTATGCACTGAACCCGTATTACAATACCCAGATTTTACAAAGGAGTTTATCTTAACAACAGATGCTAGTGGGAAGGCATTAGGAGCCATATTATCACAGGGAGAAATAGGAAAAGATTTGCCCATTGCATATGCTTCAAGGACCTTAAGTCCAAGCGAATTCAACTATTCCACAACAGAGTTAGAATGTTTAGCTATAGTCTATGGAATTAAGCAATTTCGACCTTATCTTTATGGAAGGAAATTTACTATTTTGAGCGATCACAGACCATTAGCGTGGTTATTTAATTTAAAGGACCCTTTATCAAAGTTAGCTAGATGGCGAATACAATTAGAACAATACGATTACGTCATTAAATATAAACCTGGAATTCAGAATGCTAATGTAGATGCTTTGACACGAATGTATACTATACAGGATATAAAGGAAGAAAGCTATAACAATTTCCTTGTAAAATTCGAAGGCACATTGATAACCAATGGTAACGTTAAGGAGGTACATGGAGAATTGTTGGAGTCACCTCCTGAGTATCATATAGTTACTGAAATAGAAAAGTATTATAACTTCAGGTCAAGAACCAACTATGAAATTAAACAGAAATTTGGGGATACCGTTATCTTGAAATCCAACAAACAAGTAGGAGAAGTGACAAAGGTTAAACATGAAGATAGGTATATAATATTCTTAATAACCAAGAGTAAGTCTAGGCAGAACACTACGTATGAAAATCTATATACAGCTTTATTGAATTTAAAGCATTTTAGTGAAAAACATTCTTTAACGAAACTCATAATGAATCAATTAGGTCGAAAGGATGGATTAGAATGGGACAAGGTTAGAGCTATGATTAGATATGTATTTCGAAACACGGGAATAAAAATTTTAGTTTGTTCAAAAATGGAATATACAGAGCAAGAGAAATTGATTATATTTAAACAGTTTCACGACTCAGTACTTGGAGGACATGCAGGAATAAACAAAACCATTAGGACGATTAAACGTCAGTTTAATTGGCCAGGATTAAAGTTAGATGTAAAAAACTATATTATGAATTGTGAGTCCTGCCAAAAGAATAAGGTTACAAATAGAAAAATTAAGCAACCCATGGTAATAACCACCACAAGTTCAAAGCCATTTGAAAAGAAATTTTTGGATATAGTAGGACCATTAGTCACTACCGCATCTGGAAATAATTATATTTTAACAATGCAAGATGATTTAACTAAATATTCATTGGGAGTACCATTACCAAACCACACAGCCAATACTGTAGCTGAAGCTTTTGTAGTACATTTCGTTTGTATTCATGGAATACCAGAGACCATATTAACTGACCAAGGGACAGATTTTCTAAGTAAAACATTCGCAGAAGTATGTAAACTTTTAAAGATTAACAAGATAAACACCAGCCCTTATCACCCACAAACTAATGGGGGGTTGGAAAGATCACATAGAACATTAGCTGAGTATCTTAGGCATTATGTAGACAAGGATTTAAGTACTTGGGATCAACTGTTACCTTATGCTTTATTCGTTTATAATTCGACTGAACATTCAACCACAAACTATCAGCCATATACATTACTGTATGGGAAAGAACTAAATATTCCGGTAAATTTGAAAAGTAACCCCGAGCCTAGATACAACTACGATGATTATCTGTATGATTTGAAACAGAAAATGCAGGAATCTCATAAAATAGCAAGGGAAAGGTTAATAAAGAAAAAGATTAAATCAAAGGCGAATTATGATAAAAACGCTCATAGCGAAGAGTTGCATGTGAAAGATTCAATACTGTTACGAGATAATACCCAAAAGAATAAGTTAACACCATTATGGAAGGGACCATATGAAATATTAGAGGTGTTAGATACTGAGAATATTGTTATTCAAAGGGGGAGAAGGAAGGTCACGGTACATAGAAATTATGTGAAGAAATATCATGAAAGTTCCAGTTAGAGAATTAAATAAGATAACTAAGATAGATATAGTTGTAAATTATTGAGTAAATAACGTAGGTGATAAGAAAAATATTTTAAATTTTAGGGAAAAGCAGAGGAATTTCCTGTTGGAATTAGAACGGGCTATCGGAAGTGAAACCCACCATTATAGCATATTACGCCCAGATGAATTACCCAAATGTTTAATAAAACATATAAGCACAGCAAATCATAACTTAACTGAGCCATTCTCGAGATCCAAATTAAAGGAATATACTAAGAATATAGCAAAATTTTTATATGATATGACAGAAAATAGGGGATGGTTAGATGAGTATTGTTGTGACACATTGATAGATTTCATAGAATTTATACCTGAACCAGGCGATTTGCTGGAATATAAAAGATTAGAAGCTAACGAAATGATTGCTTTATAGATTAATTGGTTTGCTGGAGATTCATGGTCAATCAGGGATCCCGGAAGAAGCAAAGAGGGAAACTAAATTATTGTATAATGAAACTACACCACTAGGAGGGCTCATGGTACAGAGTGTAACAAGTATCCAGGATAATGTGAAAAGGTTACCCGAAATCTATGAACACAGATGTAATTTACGATTTATACGTATAAAATGTAATGGAGTGATTGACAGCGATAAGGTATACCGACAAGGACAGATTGCATTATCTGTGTATATGGGAAAACATTGTTCAATAAATCTGCTAGGACCAGAAGGAATAGAATCCGAAGGGATAGTTTCTACACAATTCGGTTTGACAGGAGATCAAGTATTATTCGAACAAAGATTGCTTATAAAACCCATACCTCTTCAAGGATTTCAAAATAAAGATAACACAACTAGTGCAACAGATGTATAAAGAAAAGCTGAAAAAAGATCCTTACCTGATATGTTAGAAACAACCACCAAGTTAAATACCACAGAATATCCAATAACATTATCAACAACCCACCTAGATGCAGATGTAATCACTAATAATTCAGTTAATACAACCATATTTGAGGAAACCACCAAGGCCAGTAATCTAAGGGAAATCACCGAAACCAGTGAATCAATAGGAACCAATACTAAAACAAATGATCAAAAAGGAAAGGAATTAGAATCAAAATATATATATGTAATATGTGTCATAATGGGAATAGTTATAATAGCCATAATTATACTAATGATTAATATAAGCCAACATTACAAATTGGTGGAAAGAAGCCGATTCAATTACTTAAACTCAGTAAGCTTTAAATCTTATACACATGACGATATAGAATTAACAGAAACTAAAATGTAATCAAAAAAAAAAAGTAAAGTAGATAATCAATTACGTAATATTGTATAATTAATAAGGTAATAAGATAAGTATATTAAATAATATAATATAAAAGGAATTAAATAAATAATTAATAAATTCATTTTAATGTAACGTATAATGAGAGATACGAAGTTCCAATAGTCATTTATTTAAAAGAATTTAGTTAGTATTATTGAACCATTATTATGATATTAAACACTTGTCTGTGAACAGAATCGGAAACAGACCTGTTGGAATGGCAACTATGGTAACAAAATATACAGACCCACCACAAATCACGGGAAGGGAGAATAAGAAAGAATTAATTGCCATGAGAAATTTAGCATTACGAGTGTTGAATACTGAAGATCATTCAAAGATAACAAAGAGCCTTTGGGAAGCCTTCATGGTTAGATGTATGACGAGGATAATGAACAAAAAACGAGATTGATTAGAAATTGCTAATTCAATTGTTGATGTGTTAGAATTTAAGTTTGAAACATATTTACTTGACCTTTAGTAAACTGTAACAATATGACAAATTTAGATTGTAAATTAACATTGGAAGCTAATAAACGTAGTAATAAAGTAATTATGATGATTATGATCAATTTTATTCATGTATAGGTTGTTCTGCATTCCCATCATCCAAGGACAACTACCGTATTATAATGAAGAATTTAAAAATGAAACAGCTATATTTTTCGAAAATCAAGGTGAATTAAGAATTGTAGGAGCTCAATGGGAACTAGTAACATACATACCGTTAGAGAATTATGATAATAGATATGACGCTTTATTAAATGAAATTAATAATATGACAAACCATTGTAAGGATATATTATCTGAATATGAGATATGTTCAAGGTTCGCACATGTATTAAAAACAATGTTTATGGAAATAGCTTCACAAAGAGAACAAATGTATGAATCTATAGGTAGATATATAAATACCGATGATAAGGAAACGGTAATTAGAAAAAGAAGAGGGTTAATAAATATTGTAGGAACTGCGATGAAATCTTTATTCGGGGTGTGTGATGATGATTGCACCAAAGAAACAAATAAAAATATCGAAAAAATGGAAACTAGTAATGTAAACATGTTGCATATTTTAAAGAGTCAAACTACAGTAGTAAAATCAGTTGTACAAGGAATAGGGAACACAACCACAGAAATGAATAAGTTATATGTCGAGTTAGGAGAAAAACAGGGGGAAATATACAAAAAATTAAATGAAGCAGCAAATCATACTCATACGTTAGAAACCTTGATACTTAGCAATAGAATACACAGCATATTCACTGCATTAATTACACAATTTTCTTATGAAACCACCACTATAAGTGCTATAATTACAGCAGCTAGAACAGGAATTTTACATCCAAGTCTAGTAACTCCAAGAGAATTAGGTAGGCAATTGACCCAGATTAAATTAAATTTACCAGTAAATTTGAATTTACCCATGGGGACTAAAGCAAATGAAATATATGAGTTAAGTAAAATAACTAAGATGGCCGTGTATTACAGTGGAAATCAGATAGTGTTTTTAATTAAAATACCATTGATAACAGAACTAGAACTAACATTATTCAAAATCATACCAATTCCACATAGATTCCACTATAAACATAGTGTAGTATTAAAGCCAGAATTTCAGTATGTAGGAATAACTAAGAATAGAAGACAATTTACAACTTTCACAGAAACACAATTGTTAAGCTGTAAAGCTACCGAAATTTTTAATATATGCCCAGAATTTCAACCTATTCAACATGAATCCGTTAGACAACCATGCGAAATTTCATTTAAGAATCCTGATGTGTTACCAAGCAACTGCGAAGCAGGAATCATAGTGATAGCAAAGAATATTTATCATAAGTTAAAGTATGCAAATACATGGATTTACACCACTAACAATGATACATTAACCATAACATGTCAAGGGGAACAAGAGCCACATATAGTAAAATTAAGGAATCAGGGTTTAGTCAACTTAAATCAAGAATGTAGGGCTTATGCTAGTGATATAGTTTTAAACCCCACGCGGGAAGTAAAATCCAAATATTATGTGAACTTTATACCTAAACTAGGGATAGGTAGTTTGAATCTTAATATTCCAAAACTGAACACATTAGCAATTCCAAAATATACCCAAGGTCATGATTTACTAAGGCTAGATAACGTTCACGAATTAGCTCATTCCCTGAATGAAATACAAACAATGGTCGAAAAAGAAGAAGATAGGCAGGGCGGAAAGGCCGACCAAGCTAAACATTATTTGACATATGTTTTAATAGGATTACTATCATTTTCTTTAATATTAATTTTATTGATATACGTAATGTACCTATACACTAGGACTCTAAAAAGAAAAAATAATACTATGGTGGTCAGAACAATTAAAAAACCACTTGGTAAAGGTAAATTCTGTAAACAAACAATTTATGAACCAATGAGGAAAAATATATCATACAACGAGCATGGACCTATAGTAAACCGTAAGTTGTATGAGAGTAAAGAGGAATTACAAGAAACCTCATTTTCAAATAATAATGACAGGAATATAGGTATCAATAATACGAATGCTAGTAATTTACCAGCAATAATAAGTAATTAAAAAAAAAAATATATGTATTAATTAATATAAAATAAATATAATGTAGATATTATAGTATAAGTAAGGAACTAATTATTATATTTGTATATAGAGGAAATACCCACAAGTTCGTTATAATGGATTTCGAATTTACTAACATTCATAGAACGAGTAAGGTCCTTATATCTGGAGCGATATAAGGACGACCGTTGTATCTGCCAGAAAACGGAGAAGTAAGACCGATGAAGGATCGAGAGGTACTAGTAGCACAAAAGGCATTAGCACGGATTTTTAAGGCAAAAACCGAACTAAGGGACATTTGTTTAGACCAACTGAATCAGAGTCTTAAGGCACCAGTTAATAGTTTGAATGCGACCTATATAAAAAAACTATATACTGCGTGACAATAAGATTAATGTGATAGTGGTGTTTGGAGGTAGTTCCGACAGAGAAATTTTAAAGAGATTAGGAATTAATTTTCCATTATTAGATATGCGATGTTACGATAAAAATTTAAACCGACAATTTTATTTACAATTAGAGGATGTATCAAACAAAAGAATAATTTTCGAAATAGAAGTAGGGTATTATGACAAATCGGGAAGGATATTAAATCTTACCGAGTCACACAATTTAATATGTAAAAAGAAACACAAAATAACTTATGCACATGATCCACGCACAGATGTCATATACACAAAATGTATATTTGACTATGCTATCAGGAACTACAGATACGAAAATTTGATCAAACATTTCACGTAGGAAAACACTAAACTTTACAATTAATAAGCATTTATAATTATAGGAACCAATAATCTAAAATGGATAGGAATGAACAACTATTGCAGGAAATAAACATAAATGTAGCAATCCAAACGCACACTAATTCAGAACTCAGAGAATGGTATAATTTTACAGAATGTTTTGATTATCATATAGTTTCAGCCAATAATTCAATATTAGTACCTTACGAAAGTAGAGAAATTCTAGACATAATTAAATGTGTAAAACGTTTCATGACAGATATGGTTGTGGAAAGAGATTTGGCAAATCCAATTTGTTTGGATTTGGCCAGATATATTAATATTGTACCTAGTGCAAAAGATTTACTATTTTACGAAAGATAATTAATAATATAATATAAACCAATATAAACAAAATATATACTGGTCCCATATATACCAATGGAGATTTTAAATACTAATTATTATTTTATTGTAATCAAATATATATATGTATACTAACATAATTTATTATATTGTAATTGTATAATAATTGTACTATTATTTTAATCATCATTTATTCATTTTATCAATTATAAAAATTATTCAAATTATTTTAATCAAATTACTAATAACAATTTTTATTGTATTTAAATAATATATTATGTTAACTAACAAAAATATAAATCTAATCAATTGTAATACTCTATTCGAGTAATAAAAAAATATGTAACTAAATAATTATTATCATGTAAATTGTCATAATAAGACAATAATTAACCATTTTATATATATACTATTGAATTATGTAACAATGTATAATGTAAACAAATTGTAAACCTTATCTATGTAAAATGTATTATCTATGTAATATTTTCAAATTTTAAAGCTTTTTGTAGTTCTGCAAATTGTAGCCCTACAAAAACCTTTGAAAGGGCGGTGAGGTGTAGCGAGCTGTGACATTTTAACTATTTATCTAAAAATAAAACTTAAAAGGGCGGTAGATCAAAGTAATCGTATATAGTAAGAACCACGTAATAATTTCGTTAATAATAAAACTAGCAGATGCGCTGCCGTATTACCTAAAAATATAACACTAATTTAGGCGGTGTAAATGCGTATACATAATCGTATATCATAGTACGCGCCACGTATCATTAATAGTAATAGTAATAGCGTATGCGCTGCGTGTGTAGTAGTAGGTACAAACGAATAACGAGCGCGCGACCATGAACGGCATGCGTCAATCTATATATGACTACTTATATAAATAACTCGCATAAAATGTCCATATAAAATCGTGAGTATTATGGAATAAAGCACCGCGCGTGTACAATAATAGCATATATATATGTTCAACTTCCTGCCGGGCGCGAGCGCGTGCCGAGGACACAGATGACCATATACGGTTATCCAGAAATAAGTAGGGACAGGGACAGACCCATCGAGGAGAGCTCAGGGACAAGCGTTCATCAGACGAACAACCAACGAGCTTAGGAGCAGTCATCAGAACTATTGCCACATCTCGCTAGTTTCATCCGTATATTTGGACTTAGAGTAATTTTTACATAATCTATCACAGTTGAAAAAGTTAAATAAAATTAAACATATTATACTAAAGACTCGAGATTTACATTTATTCCATCATCTTCAAATCCTATTGACTGGGGCACGTTACATTACTACTAACTGTGGCTATCACTCGCTATTCGTTAAATTCGCCGGAGACTACTAAATTTTGAAATTCAATTATTTCAAATATTTCAGTTACGCTTTTTTAATTGTAATTGTATTGAGTGCTGTGGTTTGTAGTATTTCCACTTTTCAGTGACTTTAAAATGCCTAACATGTGTTCCATGTGCAAAAAAACAACCAAATAAACACCCCTTGAACCTGCCGTATCATTTCATCGGTTTCCCAAAGATCAAATTCAGTAAGTACTTAAAATTTATTATTTCAACCTTTTTAAAAGAACATTAAAAACCATTGGCATTAAGAGTTAAATTTATGTTGTGTTTATACCTATATTATGATTATTTGTAATATAATTGTATTTAATACCTATAGTTTATAAATGGTAGCCACGTGGTTTACTATTTATTTATTTACTATTCCATGTTTTTTATTTGTTTAAATAAATAAATATATAATTAAACAACTTAAGTATGGTTATAATTCATTTATTACGTAAATGTTCCTACCGTCCGTGTTCGGAACTAACTGACAGCAGCTTGTGCATATCATACAGTCCGTCACATTGTATAATGATAATGATTTTGAACCTTACATTCGGCCCAGAAAAACAATACAAACAATTCAAACTTAACTTAACATTAAATAGAATATAAATGTGAATATGAATATAAAAGGAACAGGTTACCTTGAGTAACGCAAACAATATAATAATAATAAATAATTAATTACATTAATAATACAATCTGGTATAAATATATAACTTTTTTTGTTTTTGTCTTTTAAAATAATTTTTTTTTTTTTTTATTAATTTATGTTATTAACTTTTGCACAATTGTCTATGATTGGTGTAGGTGTGTTTACTTGGGTGTTATCTGAGATCGGTGTTGGAGGTGGTAGTGGTTCTTAGTTGTTCTCGAATTGCATTTCGCCTATTCAAGTTGGGTCTGTTTTGAGCTGGTTTGATTTTAATGATTGCACGTAAACTATCCTCGAATTTTTTTAGTTTGGTGAATCGGCCCCTACTGGGTGTTAAATAACAAATGGTCCTTTAAAACCGGGTGTAAGTTTTTTTTGTACCACACAAATTTACCCGGCTGGAAGTTGTGATGACTTCTATGTTAGTCAAATCGATTTTTGTTATCCTCACGTTTGTTTTTTATGTTTTCTATGACAATACCTCTGCTTTCTGTAAGTATGTCTAGTAGATCCAATCTGGATAATTCTGGTTGGACTGATCCTAGTGCCATATCCATAAGTGAAATTTTTGGCTCGTAACCATGTTATAGAAAGAAAGGTGAAAACTTTGTGGTACTCTATTGCGTTTTGTTTATAGCTAAAATTAGATTAGGTAATTTCAGTTCATATTCAGACTTTGTCACGGATAGTCGTTTATTTCGTATACTCCGTTAGCTCAGTTTTCTTACATAACAACTATATCTTATACATAGGCGTGCGCAGGACATTTTTGCTGAGGGTGCACAGTACAAATTGAAAATTTTAGTATGTTACCTAGCCATGTAACAAGTCAGGCCAGGATTAATAATAAAAAAAAAAAATTAATAATTATTTTTTTAATAATTTCATTTCTCTTAGAAGTCAATAATTTTATAAATTATAATTCAAGACGACGTGTGCCTGGGTACATAGACTTGAATTCATCAATTACATCTTCTGGATTGATTTGTGATGCCAATTCTTGCTCCACAAAAATCATCATCATAGAGTCTAATCTGTTTTGCTTCATTTGACTCCTTAGCTTAGTTTTTACTAAACTAAGTTTTGAAAAAGCCCTCTCGCACGAGCATGTTGTAACAGGGATTGTTGTAAATAGTTTTAATGTTTTGTGAACATTTATAAAATTTCCAAGGGCTGATGATTTTTTCAACCATAAATGTATTGTATTATTTGAAGTTCCTTCTTCAAAATCTGGAATAGCACGAATTAGTTTAAGTTCACCTTCAAATTCATCTCTATGTAAATCAAATTTTTTAGTTAAAATATCAATGTCTGAACTTTCTGTTTTGTGCTGTATCATACAACTTATAGAATTTATAAGATTTAATGTTTCTTGACTAAAACGGTTTTCTAAGCCGTTGAATAAATCATCTAATAAAACATAATAAACTGTAGTTTTCATTTCACTCTTTTTATTTAAACTAAAATGTTGAGTATGGTTTTCATCAATTTTATTAAGCCGGGTTTACACGACGCGAATCTGATGCGCGAGGCTTGATGTGCGAGTCAAGATTCGACTTGTTTCGTCCCGTCCGAACTTGCCTCGCGTATAATAAGCGAGGCTAGCGAGGATGACTCGTGGCGAGCGGAGCGCTGTCGGTAATTTGACGCGAGTCAAAGAAGATTCACCCATTTGTTTCGCGTCGTGTGAATTAGTTGTTTGCCTCACGCGTGTGCAGTGAACGCCATGGATCAAAATCAATGTATTGAGTTAATTGAACTTTACCGAGATTATGAAGTTTTGTGGAATGCAAAATTTAAAGATTACCACAATCGAAATAAAAAAGAAGATGCTTGGAAAGACATCAGTGCACAAGTGAATATTCCCGTAGATATTCTAAAGGCAAAAATGAAGAGCCTGGCGGGAACGTTTAGGAGTGAAGTCAAGAGAAACTAAAAAAACTACTGGATCAGGTGAGTTTAAATTAAAAAAAAAACCATACAATTACAACATACGTATTAATATTAATTTAATTGTATTTAATATATTTTATTTACAGGTACTGACAACGTCTACGTGTCGAAATGGTTTGCATACAAATATTTTGATTTTCTATCAGATAAAAATACTCCGAGGGAAACAATAAACTCGATGAATGAAACACTGGGTTCGATGAGTGAAGTAAGTTATTTTTTTAGAAATATATTACTTTAATATATATTTTGCCATGGTAACACGTCGTTGAAAATGAAATGGGACGCAATATGTAAACGTGTATTTTGAGCATGTTCAGATGTTCTTCGAGGAACATTTCGAATTTCTAACATAGATGTCATCGGTTGTTTACTTCTCCATCTTCCATTTACAATTTCCCCGTTGTTTTCGGTATCTAATGATCCTGGGGGGTGTATATACTTCGCTTGAAGTGCGTGAGCGTAAAAAATTATGCAAATATATAGTTGTCATTGTTACTTTTGCTGCCACGTCGGGTTGCAATAGCATGGGTTTTCTTAACACACGAAAAACCGCACTCAATATTCCAAAAGCATTTTCCATTACCCTGCGAGCTCTGGAATGACGATAATTAAATATACGTTTCAGGTGAACCATTATCTGGATTTCCCATGAATGGTTTCAATGTGTAATCATTCAACGCAAATGCTTTATCACCCAATATCATATATGGTACTTTAACAGCATATGGAATTTGTAAAACACATGGGTTGGGAATATTTAAAACGCGGTTCTCCAGTTTTTTGTATAGCGTTGTATTTTTGAAAACCCCACCATCCGAGATCCTGCCTTGGCAGCCTACATCAACGTACATGAAATTGTAGTTTGCATCGACAAGGGAAAAAAGAACAATACTGAAACTGTTCTTATAGTTATAGAATTCGGAAACACTTAGGTTGGGAGCTTGTATTACTACATGTTTGCCATCCATAGCAGCAATAGCATGAGGGAATGACCATTTTGTTTTGAACTCGTTTGCCTTTTGCAGCCATTGTTCTGTGGAAGTTGGTATCTAAAGTAAAAGAATGACCTTTTAGGGCAATATTTTAAAATTTTTAAGTTTTATGATTCCATGTTGTGATGATGTGTGTTATTATTTTAGATTCTGAGCGGAGCGATGAATGTATTGGTTTTACAATTATGTGTGTTTTTTTATTTATTAATTTTTTTTTGGACAAAATCGATTTTGGTTTTTGGTGTACCTCTAAAAGAAATGACAGTAGATCCATAAAATTTTGAGTGAATGTTTATATAAGCATTTTTTACACACTATACAGTTTTTAAAATATTTTAACTTATTTTGAGTTGTATACGGACATTTTCAGTTTTCAATTATTTTAGGTTTTATTTATAATTGCCAATAAAATCTTATTTTCTGGGCCAAAAAATCTGAAAATTGAATAAAAGGGTCCTGGTATATTGAAAGATATTGAAAATGCATAGGCACGATTTTTTTTTTTATATAAGCATTTAAAGTTCAAATTTCAACAAAATTTATCAAAATTATCAATCATTGTAATCAAAAAATTATAAAATGTTCAGTTTTTATAACTAAGGGTTGAAAATTTATAACAAAGATTGTCACATTTTAAATTGACTTTTTTCTGATACTTAATAAATATAGTTATAAAATAGTAATTTCTTAATTAATTTGTAAATAAAATTATAAAAATAAATATAATTGGCCCACAAAAATGATTAAAAATGTAATAACAAGTAATAATTTTGAATCAAATTAGTCACTATTAAAGCTAGGATTATAATGACCCAAAAACTTAAAAAATGACCTCAAAATAATCTAAAATTGACCTAAAAAACTTACCTTAAAAAATACCCAAAAGATAAAAAATGATCTTTAAATATTATAAAAATGCATTAAAAATTATTTAAAGTATAATATTATGAAAAAATAGTAAAAAAAATGTTAATTTAGGACTTTCTTAAAATATTGAATACGATATTATTTCTGTTACAAATTCAAAACTTTTATTAAGAAAATATATACTATCCTAGCGCTATCCTAGCGCTAGTCACTATATTTAGTTTATTTTTAGTTATTTTAATTATTATTTTTATTCATAATTTTTTTATTTTTTTAAATGTTATCTGTATTTTATTTTAATATACATTATTATTATTAATTACTTTTATTTGAATTAATGACTAATTTATTCTATACATGAAAAAATATTCAATAAATGCCAATAGTGTATATTGAGCTGCTTACGGACATTTTCATTTTCAAATTTTTTTAGTTTTTTTTTTTTCTATGAATGTCAATAATAAAATATTATATTTTGTTGGGTGAAAAAGATGGAAAATTTAATATGAGGCTCCAAATACATTGTTAAAATAGTAGTTTTAAAATATATAAAATACAGTCACAATTGTTTTTTATAAGCATTTTTGTAAATTATTTTGTAGTTAAAATTTTATAAAATGTTTAACTTTGAAAATTTGATAGACAAGGTTTGTAAATTTAAAACAAGGTTTCGTGTAAATAGGTTATAATATAAAAATTACATAATTACATTTCAAAAAATATACTTATCGGTACTTATCACTCCGTTCAGGATTTAATAATTTTATTACCTATGTTATGATTTTTTTATTATTGTAATAACGTAAAATAAGATAAAATAGAAATAAATATATAAATACGACTCCTGCCGATAGTTATATTAAAATAGTAAAAGTTAGAATTGTAAAATTACGCTATTACCTTCCTCCAGGTGTTCGGAGGGCTCTCGAGATCGTATATTCGAGAATTATATCAAATACACCGTACAATATGATTTTATGGAAAAAAGCACATAGAACGTATTGACTGCAATATACATAAAATATTATATCATATGCCTTACCTGATTCGCAGTTGTTCGTAGACAATATTGTGAGAGTTTTAGGTTTTAGATAAAATAAAGTACTACTTCAAATACACAAATTGAATTAACGAACGCACTGATTATTGCTTGCATAAGAAGTCCAGTTGTCGCTCGTTGAAATCGGTTTTGATACTTGAGAGGTTGTTACTGCGGTGGTTGGTGCTCATGCACTGGTTTAAGGGACGGACGCGAGGATGCTGACCAGAGAGTGGAGGGTGGCTTTGTCACTAACTTATTGTGGGCCTGGGAACTAGATTATTCTTTGGCGTCAGCATAAAATAAGGTCACACACATCCTACGTAATATTGTTATGAGTGCGTGTCGAATTATTAGTTGTCGTTGTCAATGGTTTTATTTGATGCGACCGATTTCTACAAGCGTTGTTTATTATTCTGTACAATTTTAAGTTTATTATAAGGGTGTGTGAGCATATCATTACATCCACCCTGCACTTTTTTGTGTTGTGCCCTCACAACACCACTCGTGGGTGAGAGTGAGAGCAATACAAATATTTAAGTAGAGGAGAGATTAAGTTAGAAAAAGTTGAAAGTTGAAAGTTGAAAAAAGTTATACAATTTAAACTGGACATTTATATATATATATATATAAAGAAAGCAAATTTTACTATACAATCTAAAAGGGGCTATGTAAGTAATATTAAAGTTTACATAATACATTGGAAAACAGAAATTTAGGAAGATAGAACTGAAGCTGAAAGTTCGTATTCCCCGCATTCTATTGAAGTTCCCTATCTGGTGTTGTAATGATAGCTATACAGTTTTTTTTTTTTTTTTTAATTTTAATATTTGTGTACAATATATTGTCATGTTGACATGTTATGAATTTTACATATTTTGGTTTTTTAACCTATATATTCTACATAGTTTTAACTTTTAACTAATCTAATTATACATTTTTTATATTTACTTTGCTTACAATGTATTTAGTTCATAGACATTTTTTTTTATATATATATTTTTTTTTTTTGTATTTCTTATGCTTAACATTTATTTTCTTATTAGTACTAGCTTAAAATTAAGTTAATCATTTTACATTTTTTTTTTTTTTTAAACTTTTTTTTTTTACATTTGTTTTCATGCTTATGCTGACTTAAATAAATTATAAAAATTTTACACATTCTTTGTGCTTGACTTGCTTTAACATTTTTTTTTATATCTTATACTAACTTAAATTAGGTTAATCATTTTACATTTTTTTTTTTTTAAACTTTTTTTTTTACATTTGTTTTCATGCTTATGCTGACTTAAATAAATTATAAAAATTTTACACATTCTTTGTACTTGACTTGCTTTAACATTTTCTTTTATATCTTATACTAACTTAAATTAGGTTAATCATTTTACATTTTTTTTTTTTTTTTTTAAACTTTTTTTTTTTACATTTGTTTTCAAGCTTATGCTGACATAAATTAGGTTTTAGTGCTTATGTAAGTAACTTAAGGTATGTTATTTGTATTTGTTAACGTTATTCTGTAAATTTTTTATTTAAAATCTATAATTTATGTGTATATTACTAAAGATAAATGAATAGTTTGAGTGTGTTGTGCGACGTCTCGGTTACCATTTTTTTTTATATTATTATTATTAATGTAATTCTGTGTTTATAATGTTTATATTATATAGTTAGATATATTTTTTATACTGATAGTCTTCTGTTGTTCGATTTTAATAATTGTTCGGATTCTTTGTTGTGCCTTTTATTTTTTATTGTTCTAAGCTGGCAATTGCTGGAACTGTATTGTTTTTTATGCGTGTTATGCATTAAGTGGTGCGTTACGTTGGAGAATAAACCTGACACGGTACGCAGCGGCCACCAGTACTAAGTACAGGTACCGCAGCGACCAGTCTACATTTTTCGTCAACCGCCACTACGGGCTACAGCGCGACAACGCCAACTCCCCCACCACACCACAAAGGCACAAGGTGGGACGGGAAGGCGAGTCGCGTAGAACGAGTACCGGCCGTCGTAGACCTGTCACTAGGAAAAACACACACGTTAAGCGCACACGCCGCAACCGCGATATATGTACCGTCTTATATAGCCGCCGTCAGTTGCTCTTGTTTTTGTTTTTTCTTCATACCTTTTGTATATCTATGTTACCTACACTTATATCTGTGTGAAATAAACGTCGCAACCTGTCACCCGAAACTGCGTTACTGTTTCCTTTTTAAACGTGCGAGTGTGCCGCCCAATTTAACCCATCAACGACCGGCTCTCCGCGGACCATCTGCCACCACCGTCGTAGCCGTGTCAGTTTCTTCGTGTTCGTCAAGCCAGATTATTTTATTTTTACCAACTTTTATTAATTCGGTGAGTGGGTGTGCAATTTTAGCAAATTCTTTAATATGTTTCCTATAGTATGAGCACATGCCGATAAATGATCTGACGTCTTTTATTGTTTTTGGTCTATTAAATTCAGTAATTGCTATTGTATTTCTGTTTAACGGTCGAATACCAATTGTTGATATTTCATGTCCTAATAATTCGATTTTATCGTAGAAAAAATTACATTTTTTTGTTTTCAATGAAAAATTAGTTTTGTCAATGATTTCAAATGCTACGCGTAGGTTGATTATCGCCTGATCAAAGTTACTGCCATAGGATACTAAATCATCAATGTAAATTATAATAGATTTGTATAAAATATGTGAAAATGATTTATTTAATTCTCTCTGGATTATAGCACTACTATTTTTGAAGCCTTGCGGAAGTCTCGTAAATGTTAATAATCCTAATACAGAAGTGAATCCGGGGCGTTCGAGAGGATGCCGGAGTTGGACGACACTCACTCGTTCTACACTCCGGTAGGGTCCCCAAAACACCCCCAGTAACACACACGGGCGCGGGCAAGTCTACCTCAAGCGAAAGCCAGAGGTAGTACAAGCCACCCCGTCCACAATAGCACACAGACACCGGTACAAGTGTACCTCGTGTGACGGTTTGGCGGGGGAGTATGACACGGTACGCAGCGGCCACCAGTACAAAGTACAGGTACCGCAGCGACCAGTCTACATTTTTCGTCAACCGCCACTACGGGCTACAGCGCGACAACGCCAACTCCCCCACCACGCCACAAAGGCACAAGGTGGGACGGGAAGGCGAGTCGCGTAGAACGAGTATCGGCCGTCGTAGACTAGTCACTAGTAAAAAGATTTCGATTCAAACTACACACGCACCACGACAACAACGACATATTCAGTCACATAGCCGCTGTCAGTTGTCCGTTTCTTTTTCTTGTGATATTCTTTTATTTGTTGTAAACCAATATTTATATCTTCACACGTGTACCCGTTACGGGAAAATAAACAGTAATTCAATTCAGACCTAAACTGAAATTTGTGTGTCAATTTAACGCTCGAGTGTCACCCGACCTACCGCACCAACGACCGGCTCCCGCGGACCACCTACCACCACCGTCGTAGCCGCGTCAAATTGGCTCCCCGCAGAGGAATCATCGCCTCAAGACAGCGTAAAGGTAAGAGTTTTTTCACGCTGACACATACCTCGGTAGATTGCTTATATTAAGTTAATATTAAGACTTTTAGCCAGGAGTGTGTTTGCCGGTTAGCTAGGATTCCCAGTGAACATTACGTAAGAATTATTTCTAGCACGTAACAGGGAATCCCGCGCAGCCGTGCATAACCGTGATACGGATTGGGAAGTAGTTATATAACAACCGCCACCCCTCCGCAACGCCTACCTTTCGTCCCGCGACATTACCGTCGATAACAGCACAGCGCGCAGGCCAAAACCGGTTTCAGCCGCTGCAGCCGTCAACTGCCGCCGCCGAGTACGTCGACCCAGTTCTGCTATTCTGGGAACGCAACGGCGGCACCGTCAACAGCTGACCTACTAACGTAATCGCTGATAAACTTCCGTAAACAGCGCACAAAATTTACGTCAAAAAAAAAAAGTCTCTAAACCACGTACACACACCAAACACAAGCTACCTCACCGACCAACTGCTTAACGACAGCATTTGTAATTAAATCATACATAATGACTGGTAAAACGTTACAACAGTTATCGTCGGTGGAGCTGCGTAGCGAGTGCACGGCCCGCGGACTCAGCGTGTCCGGGTCAAGTCGGATGTGTATGTCAGGCTAGAGCAGCACCTTAGGGAAAGCGGACTAGTTCCCGAGAACGTGAGGTTCGAACCAGTGCAGCCCCCAATCACAGGATTAGGGGACGGTACTGGACAACAACCACACGTTCGATCAACGCTGTTAAGCACGGACGTCAGTCAGATTTTCGGACCATTGGCTAGGGGTATCTCGACAAGCCATACGGCAAGTCAAGGACCAACGGACGATCGGCCAGAGGACTGCGACAACCAGCTGACCATGCAACAGGGCCAGTCCACACACCCATTAAATACCGACACTTTCAAAACCGCAGCGGAACAACTGCAAAAATTAAAACTGGCGTTGCCACAAACGAACGACAAAACGTCGTTCGAGGCACGCCTAATGGCGCTCGAGGCAAGCATGACGCGGTTCTTTACGGAATCGCGCACGACCGCCACGCAGCAGCCACACGACTTTGCAGTCCCGCGGTACACCAACCACCCGTCACCCATACACATAACAACTCGTACACACGATAGTTACCAGTCGGGTAGGTCGTATGAGCGCAACGAAGGCGGCGCTCAGCCGAGCGCCAGCCACACTACCGCCACGAACAACCGACCGTTCTTCACGCGCGACGGTCAACACGACTATACGGGTCACACCACACACGCGTCATATGAAGCACGCGTACAGGAACGTTCGGTACTAATACCGTACGAGGACTTGCGTACAGCAAGAGCCTCGTTACCCGAGTTCACAGGAACTAGAGCCGAGGACCCCGTACGCCGTACGGTTTATAGACAATACCGAGTCGATTTTGACGCAAGCGCGTATACACCCATCGGGTTGGTGCAGGGCGGTCGAGCCGCAATTAAAAGGAACGGCGAGTACATGGTACAATTCTATCAGGGCACTCGACCTATCCTGGACAGAATTTAGGGAGGAATTTTATGAAAATTTCAATAACGCCGAAATTCAGTCTCGATTGCGCGCCGACATCGTGTCAACACGTCAAACGCCCAGACAGTCGTTAACGGAATTTGTGCTGATTAAAAACCAGCTGGCGCGCCGCGTAAATACCGGCCTATCCGAATCGGAGTTGGTAGGTATTATCGCCGGACTAACGCGTGACACTTTCCGTACACACATACGTCTACACCGGCCATTGACGTTCAGCGAGCTGCGACGCATCGCAGGCGTTTTGGACCCAGTAACGGACAACACCAACCCGCCCCCACAACAATGGGCCCCTAAAACTAAAAAAGGGGTGGAAACCCCACAAACAGCCCCCCTGGTCAAAAAAAAATTTTTTGCGAAAGCAACTGATAATACACCACCGGGGCCGTGCAGATATTGTGGGGAACTCCATTGGAACAGTAAGTGTCCAAACAAGACCTTGGGATTACGCCGCGTGCACAATTCACATGGGTAAGCAAATTCGTACGTCGACATGTTGGAAAGGGAAATCTCAACCACCCGCCACTCGTCCCGACCTGTCACAATTAGAATTCGGAAACGACCCCGAAACACGCGCGAAACTAACCAAGATTTTAAATAAATACGCGGTAGTATTCAGCGAAAAAGTAGGACGTACCAAATTAATTGAACACGAAATTCTGCTAAAAGACCCGTCCCCAATCGCGCTCAAACCATACCCATATCCGCAGCAGAAACAAACTGCTATCGACGATATGGTACGCGATATGGAACTCCAGGGGCTCGTAGAACCAAGCACCTCACCATGGGCCGCACCAGTAGTAATGGCAAAGAAAAAAGACGGAACTTTTCGTCTCTGTGTCGACTACAGGAGGCTGAACGACGTTACGGAATCCGACGCGTACCCTATGCCAGATCTCAACAAAATGATTAGGCAAATGCGGGGCGCGAACATTTTCAGCATTTTTGACCTTAAGTCGGGGTACTGGCAAGTGCCGCTACACGAAAATGCACGAAAATATACGGCATTCCGAACACGTAGAGGTCTATTTCAGTTCAGAGTCCTCCCTTTCGGTCTAAAGAATAGTCCAATGACTTTCGTGAGACTCATGAACGAGGTCATGAGGGGGTACCAGGATGATTTCGTACAAGTTTACCTGGATGATATTGTAGTATTTTCAAGGGACGAGTACGAACACCAGGCCCACTTAGACAAGGTTCTCGAGCGGCTCAAGAGGTTTGGACTAACGTGCAACACAAAAAAATGTAAAATCGGTCTACGCGAAATTTCATTTTTAGGGCACATCGTAGACTCGGAGGGCATACAAAAACAACCGGAAAAATTGGTATGCATTGACAATTTTCCGGTTCCCAAAAAGGTTAGGGACGTACTTAAATTTTTGGGCGTGTGCAACTGGTACAACCAGTTCGTAGATAATTACGCGGATACCATAGCACCACTCACTAATTTATTAAAACAGGGAGTACGGTGGAAATGGACAGAGGTAGAACAACGCGCGTTCGAAACAATAAAAAACGCGCTAGTCACATCACCAAAATTGTCGCCACCCGATTATAGCAAACCGTTTTGTCTGCAAACAGATGCAAGCGAAATAGGAGCCGGTGCGGTACTTTTCCAACGGGGTGACAGACCGGAGGAAAGACGCATAGTGTCCTACGCAAGCAAAAAGTTTAGCGAAACGCAAACAAGGTACGCCGCGGTCGAACGCGAGTGCCTAGCGATAATCTGGGCGACAGACAAATTCCGTCCATACCTAGAAACCCGACGTTTCGAACTCCTAACCGACAACTCGGCACTAACATGGTTACACAGGGCTAAAGACAAAAATTCAAAATTAACACGTTGGTCACTACAACTAGCTAATTTAGATTTTAGTACGGTACACGTCCCGGGAATACAAAACAAAGCACCAGATTTGTTATCTCGTGACCCGGCACCGGGCACACCTGTAGACGAAGATCGACTTGAGGAAAAAGTGGTAGGGGCGCCCACAGCGCCGACAACCAGTGTTGACCTCGAATCTGACCGAATATTTTCCATGTTCGATAACCACGTTAGTGACGACACACCACTCACCGCGACGACTCTCGAAAAATGGCAGTCCGAAGACGCCACAATCCGCGAAGTAGTCGCCGGTCACAGGTGGGACGGGCCAGCGCGGAACACTAGGAGCACAAAATCGGGAACAAACGCATACGTTTTTTCCGAAGGTCTCTTACGCGTAAACGTAGGCACCCACACACCCGTCGTGATACCAAAAACCAAAGCACAACATGCAATTTGGAGGTGTCACGATCACGTCTTATCCAACCACCCGGGTTGGAAAGAGACGTACCGGGCGGTTCGACAACGGTACTATTGGAAAGGTCAAAAAAACGACGTCAGGTTATATGTCGGTGCGTGCCACGTATGTGCGTGCACGAAACCACTAAACTCACGTCCAAACGACCCAATGCAACCAAGAACCCCCCGTGAACCATGGGAAGTTATCAGTGTCGATCTCATGGGCCCATACCCACGTTCTGGTAAGGGAAAATCGTACATACTGGTAGCAACCGACTGTTTTAGTAGGTGGACCGAGGCTTACCCCTTAGGAACAGCAACCTCTAAAACAATAATCGAAACGTTGGAACGCGAGTTCTTTTCGCGCTTCGGTTACCCCCGCGTGTGTCTCAGTGATAACGGCCCACAGTTTGTGTCAAACGAAATGATGAACGCGCTAGAACGCTGGGGGGCACAGGGTTGGACGACCCCAGTCTACCACCCGAGGGCCAACCCAGTCGAACGCCGTAATCAAGATTTAAAAAAAGGGTTACGCGCACAACTAGTAACGGGCAAACATAAATCTTGGGACACGAAACTACCCTCAATCCTATTTTCGATACGGAACAGGTGCAACGAACAGACATGCTACCCACCCGCGGTCCTTGTCCTCGGCAGAGAGTGCAAGAGACCCGGAGATTGGGCGCTGTCTAAAGCGGCGCCAGTACACATCGAAAAAACACAGGAAGAGAGGGTAGAGCGGGAGAAACGTATTTTAGGCAAAAAGGTAGTGGTAAAACCAAGCACGAACACCGGCACACCGGTGAAGTTCGGCAAGAGCGACGTAGTCTACTACAAAGCACACCACTTATCTAAGGCACACAAAGATTTTCACGCCGGTTTCGCACCAAAGTGGTGGGGACCGGTAAGACTGGCGAAACAGGTCGGGAAAGGAGTCTTCCAAACCGACCAACAACCACCGCGGAAAATACATTTGTCATGCTTAAAACGGGCACCGATAGGCCAACATTAAATAAACAATTGTCTGTAATAATAATCATTTACAGACAACATGACCGGCCAACAGCAGGAGAAGTGGCAGCAGGTTGCCGAGCTAATACAACGGCTGGGGCTGGTATCCGGTGGCCAGGATGAGCCGCGAACAGCCGCCCAGGTCGCTAGGATGACTACCCGCCAACTCCTGCAGGACAAAGTGCGGGCGGCCATCTACAACCGGGGCTGGGCGGACCGTACGACGGACATCCAGCGGAGGTTGCGGCCACACCGACCACCATCAACATCAACACCCGGCAGCCGCACACCGTCCCTGACAAGGCCACCACCCCCAGCAACGACACCTGCCCCCGTAACACCTGCGGAGCCGGCACCGGTACCCAGGCAAACGGGGGTACTCCCCGGCCCAACGGGAAAGGTGAGGACGGAGGCGCAGCAGGCACGGAACCGCCGGAAATAACCGAGGCAGATTGGCTGGTGGCGTTCGAGAGGATGCCGGAGTTGGACGACACTCACTCGTTCTACACTCCGGTAGGGTCCCCAAAACACCCCCAGTAACACACACGGGCGCGGGCAAGTCTACCTCAAGCGAAAGCCAGAGGTAGTACAAGCCACCCCGTCCACAATAGCACACAGACACCGGTACAAGTGTACCCCGTGTGACGGTTTGGCGGGGGAGTATGACACGGTACGCAGCGGCCACCAGTACAAAGTACAGGTACCGCAGCGACCAGTCTACATTTTTCGTCAACCGCCACTACGGGCTACAGCGCGACAACGCCAACTCCCCCACCACGCCACAAAGGCACAAGGTGGGACGGGAAGGCGAGTCGCGTAGAACGAGTATCGGCCGTCGTAGACTAGTCACTAGTAAAAAGATTTCGATTCAAACTACACACGCACCACGACAACAACGACATATTCAGTCACATAGCCGCTGTCAGTTGTCCGTTTCTTTTTCTTGTGATATTCTTTTATTTGTTGTAAACCAATATTTATATCTTCACACGTGTACCCGTTACGGGAAAATAAACAGTAATTCAATTCAGACCTAAACTGAAATTTGTGTGTCAATTTAACGCTCGAGTGTCACCCGACCTACCGCACCAACGACCGGCTCCCGCGGACCACCTACCACCACCGTCGTAGCCGCGTCAAACCCGCAATAAGTTTGATGCTCCACCCGAATGTTTTGTATAGTAAAGTGATATTTAGTCCAGTGTTTATTAATGTTATGATCATTTTACAAATTATGACTAATCCTAGCACGCCAGACATTATATTGCCGAAACTCGTGAACCAGCCCCACATGTTGTGTAATTCCTGATGTACTAATTTACTTATAGTTTGCTCATCTATTAGGTTTTTTATGTTTATGCACTGGTTTATAACGTCATGGCCTAGTGTCTGTCGTATTAAATTTCTTTGGGCCGTTTCAGATTCTTGAGGGAACATTAGGTGATTTTGGAGTGCTTTCATGATGTCGGGTGTGTATATGCCTGCCGTCATAAAATTATCTGAACTTTCGTATGACCAACTTAGTGTGGTGTCTGGTTTTAGTGTTTGTGGATTATTAACTTTATGGGGCTTTGGTGTTAATGAAAACCATTTTCCATTTTTTTGGAAAGCGGGTGGCAGATATTCATTGCAATCAATCTGTGTTCCGTAAGTTTGAAGTATGTGTGATTTTGGGGTCATGAATTGTGTTCTATTGTTATACAGTACTGGTAATTCGTTGAAGCATGAGGTTTGTATAGATATCTCTACATTAACAGGCTTACATTTTTGGAGATATATGATTTCCCCGTTTTTTATATTAATATATATTTATTATTAGTATCTCTGTGGGTTTTGGATTTTCGCAAAAGTCTACGTTTATGCTATTAAATGCACTTATGTTGACTTGTGGACCCCCGCAGTCGTAAGCTATGAATGTTTGTGTGGGATTAAATTTTAGGATAAGAATAAATGTGAATATTAATTTTGTATTAACTGACTGCATCTTTGTGAAATTGTTGTGTGCGTTTATTATTATTATTATTTTTTTTTTTTTAGGGTAATATTTAATTATATATTTGTTTATTAATTATTTATGTATATTTTAGTTATGGGTGATTTGGTGTTTTGGTTTGGTCTCTGAAACAATATATTGTTAGTGTGTGTTTGTAATATTTAGGTACCTGTATAATAAAACATAATATGAAACAATATATGATAAATAAATTATATTAAAAAATATAGTGTGTTACATATTATAGAAAAAAAAAAAAAAACTTTTTTTTTGAGTAATAGTGGGTTTACCTATTATGGCTGGGATATTTTTATATGTATGGTTTTATTTACTGAATTTGTAATTTAAGTTATGTGATACATAATAATAATAAATAATGTGTATACAAATATAATAATGCACTAGTCTTAAATTTAAATTAATAGTGTATTTTCCATTATTTTTGTGTAAGTATTAATATTCAATTCATATTGTTAGAAATTATTGTGGTGCGTGTTATATAAATAATTTGGTTTGGTTGATATATTTTTGTATATGTTATATTGACATGTCTTGCATTTTTATGCATTTTATGATATTTAATAGGTTGTTTGTGTTTATTTTATTGTTGTAATAATTTAAAAGAAAGAGAGAGGAAAGAAAAACAAAAGTATATGTATATATTTATATTTTGACGGGCTGAGCCCGTTGTGTTTTAAATTAATTATATTGGTATTTAAAGAGTTAAAATCGAGAATGCCTTAATTTAGTCCCTTCTGTAGTATGGTTTTAACCTCCGTACATGTATAGTGTCGACGGTTTCTTTGTTGTTTAATGTCATTTTTATTTTATAATTTAAATCGTTAATTTTGTCTATTATTTTGAATGGTCCTCTGTACATGGGTCCTAGTTTGGGAGACTTTCCCACTTCGAAGAATGGAAAACTAATCATAACTAAGTCATTAATGTTATAGTTTATTGCTGTATGTGTTTTATCATGGTATTTTTTTTGAATTATTTGAGCTTTATGAATTTGCTGTGGTATCTTATTTCTTATTTTGTTTAGTTCTATTAGTGATTGTTTTAAATAATATGGTACATTTTCGGGAATGATTTTGTTATCTATGGGAAATATTGGTTCAAAACCGTGCATTAGGTAAAACGGGCTAAACTTGGTGGTAGTTTGGGGTGTGGCATTGTATGCTAGTGTTATGTATGGCAGGAAATATGACCATTTTGTTTGATCATTATTTGTTAAGTAGTTTTTTAAAGAGCCTGTTAGTACACCATTAATTTTTTCAACTAGCCCCTGTGTCTGCGGAGAATAACTCGTTGACAAAGTTTGTTTTATTCCTAAATTTGAACATATATCAGTGATTAATTTATTTCTGAAATGAGTGCCTCGGTCGGACGAAATGTTTCTAAAACAGCCCCAATGTGATACTATTTCTATTAAAAATTTGGCAGTTGCTTCGGCCGTGGCCGATTCAACTGCCTTGGTAAATATGTATTTTGTGGTGTTGCATGCGGCTACTAGAACATATCGTTTTTTGTTGCTTGATACTAGGGGGCCTAAGTAATCAAATGTTATCCTATCTAATGGTCTCCCTGTCGTTATTGGTATTGGATGTAATAAACCTATTGGTTTACCGCTCATTTTTTTATTGATTTGACATTCATCACAAGATTTAATAAAATTAGTGGTGTCTTTGTGTAACGAAGGCCAATAATATTTGTTTAGAATTTTATGAATAGTGCGTGATATGCCTGTGTGTCCACCTGTCGGTGAATCGTGATAGGATTTTAATATTTCATGAATCAATGTTTTTGGTATTACAAGAATTGGGTTATAACTTTTCGGTGGTGTGTATCTTTTATGATACAATATTTCATTTTTTAATGTAAATTGTCTAGATTTTCTTCTTATGTTGGTGGGTACCTCCATATTTGATAGTGCTTTTATTATGTCATTACAAAATTGGTCATTTTTTTGTTGTTTTAATATCGTGTAAATTAGTCAATGCATCGTTGTCGTCATTAATGATACTCATAATTTGAATATTGCTAATTGCATTTCTTGATAGCGAGTCAGCGACTTTGTTTTCTTTACCTTTTATGTATTTAATATCGAAATCGAAGTCCAATAATTTTAATGTTAGCCTAGCTATACTAGCGGAAGGTATTTTTAGGTTGTTATAATATTGTAAGCTTATGTTGTCACAAAATACAGTAAATTTACGTCCCCACAAGTATTCTCGAAAATATTGGACACCAAAACATAAACCAAGTAACTCGAGGGTTGTGGAAGAATAAGTCTTTTCTGAATCTAATAACTTTCTAGATGCATATCCTACAGGGCGTAATGTGTTTATGTCATCGGATTGTTCAATACATGTTCCTAATCCTAATATAGACGCGTCTATTGTTAAATATACGTGTTTATCATCGTTAAAATGTAATAAGAGGGGCTTCGAAGTTAAGTATTTTTTTAGTTTATTGAACGTATTGACACGGTACGCAGCGGCCACCAGTACAAAGTACAGGTACCGCAGCGACCAGTCTACATTTTTCGTCAACCGCCACTACGGGCTACAGCGCGACAACGCCAACTCCCCCACCACACCACAAAGGCACAAGGTGGGACGGGAAGGCGAGTCGCGTAGAACGAGTACCGGCCGTCGTAGACCTGTCACTAGGAAAAACACACACGTTAAGCGCACACGCCGCAACCGCGATATATGTACCGTCTTATATAGCCGCCGTCAGTTGCTCTTGTTTTTGTTTTTTCTTCATACCTTTTGTATATCTATGTTACCTACACTTATATCTGTGTGAAATAAACGTCGCAACCTGTCACCCGAAACTGCGTTACTGTTTCCTTTTTAAACGTGCGAGTGTGCCGCCCAATTTAACCCATCAACGACCGGCTCTCCGCGGACCATCTGCCACCACCGTCGTAGCCGTGTCAGTTTCTTCGTGTTCGTCAAGCCAGATTATTTTATTTTTACCAACTTTTATTAATTCGGTGAGTGGGTGTGCAATTTTAGCAAATTCTTTAATATGTTTCCTATAGTATGAGCACATGCCGATAAATGATCTGACGTCTTTTATTGTTTTTGGTCTATTAAATTCAGTAATTGCTATTGTATTTCTGTTTAACGGTCGAATACCAATTGTTGATATTTCATGTCCTAATAATTCGATTTTGTCGTAGAAAAAATTACATTTTTTTGTTTTCAATGAAAAATTAGTTTTGTCAATGATTTCAAATGCTACGCGTAGGTTGATTATCGCCTGATCAAAGTTACTGCCATAGGATACTAAATCATCAATGTAAATTATAATAGATTTGTATAAAATATGTGAAAATGATTTATTTAATTCTCTCTGGATTATAGCACTACTATTTTTGAAGCCTTGCGGAAGTCTCGTAAATGTTAATAATCCTAATACAGAAGTGAATCCAAGTTTGAACTGGTCTTTTTCTTCAACAGAAATTTGAAAATAACCACTATTTAAATCTAAGGAACTGAAATATTTTGATCCTTCTAAAGCTCTGAATAAATCTGCGGTCCGAGGTAGTGGATATTGATCGCATTCTACTCTATCATTAAGTTCTTTGTAGGATACTACTAAACGATATGAGCCTATCTCTTTCTTCTTTACAAGGAAGGCTGGGGCGGCAAATTTTGAAACTACTGGTTTTACGATGTTTGCTTTTAAAAGTTTGTCAATTTGGCTTACTAGTTCTTGACGCTGTTGTGGTGATACTCTATGGGGTGCATTAAACTTTGGTTCTTTATACATCGGCTTCATTTTGATCTCGCAAGGTTTAATATTAGCGGCTTTTATATTGGAGGTGTCTGTAGTAAAAACGTGATTATATTCAGTTAATAGTTGAATAACTTGGTTGTGTTGTGTTATACTTAATTTCGGAGAAATAGAAAAGGGTGTGCCCTCAGAATCTGTTAAAAAATGTTTTGTATTTGAGTTTATATAGTTTACACTTTCGACTTTAGGGATATTGGTTTCTTCGACCTTTCTGTTGTTAACCCTTTCAATGGATTCGCATACCGGTGATTTGTGTGTGTGTGTGTTAAAGGGTTCTGTTGTTTCTTTATTTATTTTTGTATAATTATGAGTTGGAACTATTTGTATTTTATTTATATTATTCATTGCATTTTTACTATCGTTTCTCATTTGTTTATATTTTATATTGCTTTTTAGTGAAATGAGTGTCGGCATTTCTTGTATGTGGATTATATTTTTAGGAATTTTGTTGGATTTTGTTGTTGTCAAAGTGCCTGGTATCCAATGAGTATTTTTACTAACGTAATATAGCATTATGGGTGACCTATTTCCGTAACCATATATTATACCCGTATTATTGTCGTCATTATATATGTAAGTATCATGGTCGTAATAATGTGCTATCGCGGCTAATTCCTCGTCTGACCACCAATAATTTGGTAATTCGTTTAAACCTAATAATTGTAATATCTCTAATATTGAAGTTATTTTATTGATTTTATGGTCATTTAAAGCATTGCAGACGGCGTATATCCCACAGTTCCCATCACTGAGTACGTTTTCTCCTGGTTTGAAATTAGAAAATATATTATAGGCTTGATCGTTGTACTTGGGTTGTGTGGCGTTTATTTTTGTTTCGTTTTTATTGTTACTATTGTCGAGAAAATTATGAATATTATTTATTATATCAGAATATTCTTTTGATTTCCAATTTTGTGATATGCTTTCCTCATTCTTATGGTATATATGGATTTCGATGTTAGTGTTTTGAAACTCTGGGAGCGCGTAAAATAGCCGAAAATATTTCAGCCGACCCGTATTTTGGCCGAAAAATATTTCAGCCGAAAAATAATTGATTGGACAAGTATATTAGCAGAACCGTATTTTAGCCGACAAATATTTCAGCCGACAGTATTTTATCCGACAAATATTACTGCCGACCGTAATTTAGCCGACAGTATTTTATCAGACAAATATTTTGGCCGAACCGTATTTCAGCCGACAGTATTTTATCCGACAAATATTACCGCCGACCGTATTTAATTAAATTAATTATTGTTAACAAATAGCATGACGTCAGAACGTCACACATCGTCTCTTGATAAGACTGACGGTTCAAGTTCAAATTTCTAATCAAACTGTTATCACGGCCATTTCAATAATTCAATATTTCATAAGAAATACAATGAACTATTATAGGTAGAAAACAATGTTAGAAAAAGATAAATTTTTTTGGTGTTTGTGTGTTTTTTTTCTGTAAGCACTAACTTTTAAAACGTGTTCTTTACAAGTTTATACATATACACCGACCAAAAATATGAAGCTAAACCCTTTTTTTCGTTGATACAAATAATTTATAGTATTTTGGACCATACTCATTATACACAAATCATTCAGTTAAGTATTAAATATTAATAATATCTTACTATTTTACTAATATATTATACTATTGCAATTCATAGTATTCACTGTTTGTCCTCCAATTTATGCTGGTGTACACAATTTTTATAATTATTAACCATACCTACTAATGAATATTTATTTGTTGTGTTTTTCTTTTTGAGCCATCTTTTTGTACGTGTTACATGGACGTTTGCTTTTGTCATCTGCGTGTCAACGGCGATCAATGGTAATCAATGGTTCTCAATGGTTTAATAGTCCATTCAACAAAATGTGTTTCAATAACTAGTAAAACATGTTTGCCAGAGTGTGTTAAACTAGAAAATGTGAGGAAATTAAAATACCTTGGTTTAATTCTTTGCTATAGACTCAAATGGGATAGCCATATACATTTTTTAAATACTACTTTGTGAAAATTCTTCTTCATATTTAAAAAAGTTAAATATATATTTAATAATGAACAAAAAAGAATTATTTATTTATCCTTGGTACAATCATTGATTATAAATACTATAGATAGCCCACTGCTATAGAAAATATGCTGCGCGTCAGTTGGCGGCGGCCGTTATACAGCGCTGTGGGCACCCGCCTAGTATTGGCGGGGAACGTTGTAAGCGCTAGTGACTGCAGCCTTGCAGGAGTGGGGACCGACGATACGAGGCGCACTTTCATGTTGATAGACTGATTGACTACCGTGCGTGGTCCGCTATTCGGTTGCGTTCCGGTTGCTGCAAACTTATCGGTGCAAAAATGAAGGTGTACTCGCCGCGCCGCTACGTACGCTCTGTGTTATCATTTGTGTTATTATGTTACTTACAGTAACGGATTTAAGGGGAAAGAAAATATGGAGTTTGTGTGTACCTACCCGTTTTAATATTACAAAACTAATTTAGGTACAAATAAAACGTTAAGACACTTCTGTTTTCTTGAACCTTGACTTAATGATTTCTTTTCAGAAAAGAAATTAATCGATGTTCTAAATGTATTGTTATATTTTATAAACACAATGATATTTTCAAATGTAATTATTTTGAGGAAAATGAATTTAACCTACTGTAGTGGATATTAGAATACTAAAACTAGTTATATAAATATATAAATAGTTACTTTGATCACAATAATATCATAAAATATGCCTACTACAATAATATTGTAGGCTGACATACCGTCTTTACAAACTGTTTACGTTTAAATCTACTCATATCACTACTCATATTATTTTTAACTTCATTCGGTCGAAGGAAATTAAATACATTTATATACGATTTGATTTAAAATACCAGCTATGTTTTGTTTGCGGGGCCAGGTCAAACTCAAGTCCCGACCGCCACCGGTTACTCACATTTCTATATATAGTGTTCCTAAACGTTAATTATACAAATAGACAAATAGTATACTGTTTTATCGTATAAAGGGTCTTGGAAAATCCTTTCTACGGTACTCGATCAAAAATACTGTCTACTGATAATATTTTCGAGATTTATTTTTCATTTGATTCATACGAATTATTGAGTACAGAGCTCTAAAACTCTTCTAGAGTTCTAGCTGTCTGTTCTTTTTTAAAATGTCTGGTGATAAATGTATGTTTTTTAACTGTAATTTGTCGAGGAGAACCTCTAAGAATAGTTTTTATTCTTTCCCTACTAATGAAGAATTGGCTAAAAAATGGATTTTAAATTCAGGTAAATTATTTAAAAATAAATATTACCATATGATATTACTGAGGGTTACTGTATTACTTATTTTTATTTTATCAAACATAGGAAATATGAAGCTAGTGTCACTCAGCCCTAAACGGTTGAAAAAAAGGTACATTTGTGCTAATCATTTTGATACCAAAATGTACAACGAACCAGTTGGTACAATTCGTCGCACATTAAAAAAAAATGCTGTTCCGATGGAATATTCTCTGGGTAAAATTTGTTATATATAAACTAACTTGGAAGGCTTTTTCTGAAAAGAATCCATGAAAAAATATAAAATTATTTCAAAGATTTTCTTCTCTATATAATAATAATATATTTTATAAATTATAATATTTAAGAGGACGTCACACCCGTATGTGTTGTCAGTTTGTTTTGGTACGTCTTGTCTCGGTTTTACACACCTATACGAGTTACCTACTATTAGACAAAACACGTTGACCAGTCTGTGTATAACTCACTCAATGTTGGTTCTAGAGTAAAAATACCTATTATAAAATTGAATTGTGATAATATTTCTGAGGGCAAGTCAGCGTTTTCTTCATTATTCCTAATATAACGTTCATTATATCGTTTAGAAATAGCGAAAATTACAACATTTTTAAATTACTTTTAACTTTTCAACATTTAATGTTTTTTTTTAAACTTACCATCTTGGCCTCCAAAATGGTGTTATCTTTTAATTTTGTAATAGGTATTTTCATTTTAACATCAAAATTGTGTGAGTTCTACTCAGATTACGTAAACTCGTTTTGTGTATGTCGTATATGTGGGTATAGCGTCCTCTTAAGCTTATCGGTAATTAATAATTATTGACTTAATTGATATGTAGATATTTGTTTTGGACCATTAGATACAGCCTTATGCCCTTATATTATAGTTGAATTGTATACATAATGTTTCATTATTAAAAAAAAATTGAGTTAAGTATTCATTATTTAAGATTTTACAGCAACGCATAAGACGGTGCCTTTAAATGGACCTTCTAGTAAATTATCCAATAAGAGATCGCCAAGGTTCCTTGTGGAAAATATAATTCCAGGTTAGACTACAACAAGATATAAAAAAAAATAATATTGTTAAAATTGTTAAAATTGTAATTTTAAATTGTCTGGAATACAGAAGAATGTGTAAACAAGGACTACACATTATATCCTGCAGATACAGTTACTGAAAAAGGGCAGTTCCAATAATTTAAAGAAACCTTCGTAGCTACAGGTAGGTACATAATATGTTGACACAATTAAAAAATGTTGGGTTTTTGTATAGATGTTCAATTGTTTATAGTTTCATACTTAAAATTAAATAAAATTATAATATACTTGTATCATCTTAAACACATAAAACCACGTAAATTGTCCACGAAAAATATTTTTAAACTATAACTAAATAGGTAACTAAAATCGTTATTCTAGGGTTTAATATGTAATTTTGTCCAAATTTGAATTGTGCAAATGTATTTTTAATATTTTCAAACAGTATTGTAACAATATATCAGGAGCATTGTATTAAACAATTGAAAATTGAAAGTGTCCGTTAACAGCTCAAAATGAGTCAAAATATTTTAATTTTATGGTGTTTAGAAAATGAGAATATAAACATCCAGTGAAATTTTCAAGTATCTACAGTCATTCATTTTTGAATTGGAACAAAATAAGGAAATCGTTATATGAGCTGAAAGCGCGAGTGAATAATGTTGTAAAAACTAAAAATATGAATTTCAAACGCTTGTAAACATTTAATTTGATTTTCTTGTAGACATTTTTTTTTTATAAAATTAGACAAACTTCTGAAGAATTTTGTATTATTTGTATGAATTTCTAACACAAAACAATTTGCACATTTTCGTGATTTTTGCGTATTTTGTCAAAATTCGAACTTCAAATGATTATAAAATAAATTATGACTGTATTTTTAATATTTTTCAACTACTACTGTAACAACGTATTAGGAGCCTCATATTTAATTTTCAAGCTTTTTTAACCAACAAATTAAATTTTGTTGATATTATATTAGTATAGACGTATAGTCAATGTTTATAGTTGATAATAAGTAATAACTTTTTGCTAATAACTAATAACAAGTAATGACTCTGAAACAGCTCTAATATCTAATAAATAATAATTTGCCAAAAAAAATAATAATAATTCGGCGAAAAAAAATACAATGGGGGGAGGGCTATAATACCCCTAAACTCCCCACCTTGAGCACGCAACTGTCTTTGGTTTTGTTTAGTAAATAACATCTAACTGATTTTTCTAAATTAAATATTACAGTAAACAAAAAAAAAATTGTTTTTTAGATAATTTGACATTAGCAGAATCGCTTGAAGTCTTAACACCGAAACGTAAATATGATAGGCGTCAGAGATCAATTAGCCCCGTTGCCAAGCAGCTTTTGTTCGATGAAAGTCCAAGTTTATCTATTACACCAACTACGAAATCTTTTGTATCATCATTGATTTCATTTCCTACTCCCCAAAAAAAATCACCGAAAAAAAAATTGGTCACGGAATCTGTTCTTAAACAAAAGTTATTCAGTTTACAAAGGATGTTAAAAAGAAAACGAGCTATAATAAGCGCTTTGAAAAAAAAAAATGAAAAAACTCAAAATATGTCAAAAAATGTTGTGCGAAATTTTTTTGACAAAACAAAATTTCCATCAAAAAATTCCAAAGCCCTTACAATGATGCAAGTTCTACATAAAAAACGAAAACCATGGTCTCCCCAAGAAAAAAAAATTGCTTTGTCACTTTATTATAAATCACCATCCACTTACAATTATATGCGTAAAAGTGGCATTATACTACCGGGGAAAAGCACTGTAAAGCGTTGGTTGAACTCAATTCATTTTTCCACGGTTTTCCATCTATGTACATGGAACAAATTAAACTTAAAACCTCAGACTTTACGTACGAAGAAAAAAAGTGCGTTATTTTATTAGACGAAGTTTCTATTATGAAATCTATTGAGTACAATAAAATATTAGATGAAATCGAAGGTTTTGAAGATTTAGGGCCTCTGGGTCGAACGCCTACATTTGGAACACATGCTTTAGTGATAATGCTACGCGGACTATATAAAAAATGGAAATTTCCATTTTGTTATTTTTTTACGGGTAACGGAGTAAAAGGTGATGATTTAGTGATAATTATAAAGAAATGTGTGGAAAAAGTTATGACTAGACTAAACCTAATACCGACCACTATTGTTTGTGACCAAGGTACTCAAAACCAACGAATGTTTAAATTACTCGGTGGAACAGAAGATAGGCCATTTACCATAATAAATGAAAAAAAATATTTTTAATTTATGACATGCCACATTTAGTAAAAAGTATAAGAATTAATCTGTTGTCCGGTAATTTTGAAATTAACAATAACATTGTATCATTCAAAGACATTAGAAAAACTTACGAAACAGACATAAAAAATACTGCTCGGGCTATGACCAAAATAACGCCAGCGCATCTTGCTCCAAATGCGTTCCAGAAAATGACATGTAAACTAGCGATTCAGCTTTTTAGTAACTCTGTATCGGCTGCTATTAAAACGTGTGTCTCGACTGGTGAACTGATATCTGACACGGCAATAAATACCTCCAACTTCATAAGCGTTATAAATGATATGTTCGACGCAGCAAATAGTAAAAATCTCTACGATCGTAATATTAATAAAAGGCCAATAAGTGATAATAATACACATGTACTCCAAAATTTAGAGAAAGCTCGATTGATGTTTAAAAATGCAAAAAAAATTAATTTAAAAACAAATAAAACCAGTGTTCCTCCTTGTTTCACCGGGATAATTTGGTCAACAACCGCCATAATGAATCTATTTCAAAGTGAAAAAGAAGATATGAGCCAATTTCAGCCTACAGGAAAAGATTACTTTTTAATGACTAACCGTCTCACACAAGATGCGTTGGAAAATTTTTTTTCATTAATGAGACAAAAAAATGGATATAACAGGAATCCCACAGCCAGAACTTTCCGTTGTTGTTTTGGTCATATATGCACTTACAGTTTAATGCAATGTTCAACGTGTTGCAGCAACTGTGAGGATGATGACGACAATTACTTAACCACTGCTGATGTAGAAAACGTAACTGTAGTACCGGGGCCAGTAGTAGTCGAAGATTTAAATGAAACACTCGAATCAGTTTCTAGTTTTTCAGAAACTTCTGGTAGCCCTAAAACAACTTTCGAGGCAACACCAATATCGTTGGAGACTTGTAGCATAACATATTTTGCTGGTTACTTGGCAAAAAAATGCATTCAAAAATTCAATTGTGAAATGTGCAAATTAAATTTAATAACAAAAACAAATAAAAATGACGAAAATCAACTTTTATTACATAACAAAACGTATGATTATACAGACCAAGGATATGGATTAAAAGCACCAACAAATATATTGTTAGATATATCTACTATATGTTTAAATGTTTTTAAAAATAATTTTGATGAAATGAAGTGCAACAAAAAATTATTAGCGCAATTAATTTCTAAAGCAGAAACTAAAATAGAGGACAAATATTCAATTTTACAATCTAATTCATGCAAAGAACACTTTCAATATATTATTGAACTTCTTTTAAGAACTAAATTATACAAAGAATGCAAGTGGCTAAATGCAAACAGCGGAAAGCGATCAATGCAAAATGCAGATAAACTTCGGGTTTTACAAAATATCTAAGTAATTTATTATACCTATTTATTATATTATCTATTAGTACAAAAAAAAATTTAAAATGGTAATATTTTTTGTATCTTAATAGAGTTGAAGATAAACTCAATTGTTATTTGTTTCATTAATTTAAAAATCTTCTTGTAATTTTTATTATGAAAAAAATATATTATTTTTGTTTAAACATTATTAGAAGTTAAATTTTAATAAAACAATAAATTGTAAAATACGCTTAATCATTGGCTTATAGGTGGTCACAGAGGTAAGTACAATGGTAATTTAAGTCAATGACAGTAAAAAAAATAAAGTCGGATGAATGTTACATTATTTATTTTGCAGGGTAACGACTAACGATGTATTTAGTATTTCAGTGTACAAATTGTGTTAATCGTTAAATCGAAAAACATTTTAGTGAACCTAATTAAATATTATTATTATTTTGTGATATTATGAATGTGAATTTAGTTTTTACGTATTTGAAAAGTATTTTAAATGTACATAAATGAGTACCTAGGTAATCGAATTAAAGGGAAAAACTTTTTATGTGAGCAAACTGCGAACAGACCGTTCGTATTCTGGCCGCTATCGGCGTCGGATCTGTCATATTCTGTGAATGCAATAATATTGCAATCACTCAACGACTGCGACGGGCGACGACGTTTGCCGTTTGACGACGACACACGACAACGCACGACAACGGTTGTCCTCGGCGGCGGTCGGCGACGATAATGACGATTAGAAATAATTATTTTATTTTATTACAGGCCAATTCCTTAGCGCTCTCTATCGGGAGTAATTACGGCGCAGCATATTTTCTATAGCAGTGGGCTATCTATAGTATTTATAATCAATGGTACAATCTATTTATACTTATGGTATTTGAATTTGGGGAGGAACTTTCAATAATCATCTATCCACATTAATAGTAACTATGAACTGCATAATTAAATATCTACTTAATTTATCAATTCATACAAGTATCACATTAATTTATAAAGAACTAAAAGTAAATGATTTTAGGTATATTTTTAATTAAGTGGAACTTTAGAAAAATAAACATTTTATACCTATTCATAATAGAGTTTTGGGTCAAATGAGTGTTATATAATATAATGGTCTTAAATTATGTATTCTAATAATATTGTATTGATAAGAATTGCTCCCCCAGCACAAGCTTTGCTTATATGGGGTGCTGCAATCTAATTTATACTATATTTTTCTATACAATGTATAACTGTTTATTTTGTAAAATATATATTTTATTATTATTACTTATAATTGTTTTATCACAAATAAATGTGTAGTGTAGAATTGGGTTAGAATAAAGCTTTTCAGCTCGATAAGTAAATGAATGAATAAGTAAACATAATTATATGATACTTGCATATTTGTGTTGTTAAATTACAATTATATTGGTATTAAAAACTAAAATTCTACTTCTGTTTTAAGGCGTAAAAAAGTAAAAAATACATAATTTTCACAGGAAAATGAAATATTATTGAAACAGAAACAAATATTAAAACATCCAAAACCAGTGTAACTCATCAAGCAGAAATGTATTTAATTCAAAAAGAAATTGAAGATTTAAAAAAAGAAGAATCCTTCCTAAGAAATCATCCTTTTGGTTACCATTCTCTTGAATCTAATAACATATTGTTTGAATTCTACTATTAGTACTTAAATTAAGTATTAGTACTTAAATCTATGTTTGATACAATTATTGATTTATGTTCAAAAATTAATTTTAGTTATTTTTATAGCTGGAAAGTTGAAAAATTCTGTCTTAAAGACCAAATTCTCATGATTTTAATACAATTAAGATTGAATTTAGCTTAGCCAGATTTAAAACTAGTGAATCCATTGTTGGTAGTACTATTTTAACATTAATTAGTGTTATTCATGACATTTTGTATGTTAACTTCAACCAAAATTATTGCTTGCCAGAATGTTTCAATAATTTTAAAAATTGTTGAATAACATTAGACTGTACTGAAATTTCATTCAATATTCCTAAACTACTACTGGACTAAATATTGACGGAAGTATAGTTCATATAAACATTAAAATACATTGAAAGGACTTATTGTAGTGGCTCCTAATGGTGTTATTACTTATGCTAGTAAATTGTATCCTGGGTCTACTTCACTTTCATTCTCATAACTTTTAAGAAGCATTTTTATGTGATACAATACACATACATAATTTATAAATGTTATATATATATATATATATATCTAAAATTATTAATAATATAATATATAGGGTAAAACACAGTTATATGCACCTTAAGAATTCGTTTTTGATAGTATTTGGAATATAACGAAATCGAACTGCAAATAATCAAATAAATATTATAATATCAAGATTGATATTGTAGTGGCCCAATTTAAATACGAATGCATCGTACCTCAATAAACAAAACTTTTAAACAATTATTGTCCATTAATAATAACCATCGGTAGCATCATGCCAATTTAGTTCTCTGGTGAGATATCCATCCACACAGTGTGAGCACTGGAGCAAAAATTCTTTGATTGTTATTGCTCCTGTAGCAAGTAGAGCTGTTGCATGCTTTATACGCAAGCTATTTAAAATAAATTTGAATTTAGTGTTTCGTGTTGTAGCCATTCCTGCTGCCAATTGATTAATCACAATATGCTGCTTAATGGATATATTTTTCAAGTGATCTAGGCGTACACAAAATTTGATTTCAGTTATTTATTTCCAAAGGACATTCATTTTAATTTAGTAATATTAATTAATCTACATCTACATACATTTACGATTTTAGTCATTGGTGTTAAACTAACAATTACTATTCATAAGGTGTTAGATTTATATGCTCTACAATCCTGCCAAATAGTATGCACAAAATATAGTTACTAAATTATTAAATAAAGTAAAATGTCTTATAACCTAGGTACATGGGTCATGGATACATAATACATATTATAAGTATATAGCTATTTCTGGGTTACTAGAAATATATATAATTCTAAGACTTGACTATTATTAATGAAAGCCAATTTTTATTTATTTTCAGATTCTAACAGAAATTGAAGAGATTTATACTATTTATATTTTGTATCCCCATGATAAACAATATTTTTTTTTTATATGAAAAATAAATCAAAAAAAACTTACCCAACATTCTCCACAAATTTGGGTGTGACACTTGAAAAGTCTGTTTAAGATTCGAATGGAAACTTTCCACATTATTGTTCGTTCGGCGTGGTTGGTTGTAAACCGAAAAACACTCTGGGCCTTTGCGAGTTAGCCAAAAACTATAAAATTGAAACTATTAGGTTGTATTGAGAACATTTTATTCTCCAATGATAATAAAACATATAACTCATGTGTATTATTATACTCAATTTACCTGGTAAAATATGTAAAAAATCTCGGTATCAAAACACTATTATTTTGGGCATGCATTTTTATGTCTTGAAAACCCTGCTCGATCTGATAAGCAGGCAATAGTGCTAATACTGCACACATTCTCAAGCACATTTTAGCTTCTCTGTGCTGTTGTACGTGGTTTGAGTAGCCCATCTTCTTTATATTTTTCTGCAAACTCTAAATAATTTATTTTTAATAATAAATTACTTTAATTATAATTAATGGGGAATGTTAAAATAAAATAAATGAAACAAGAAAAATGTCAAACCTGTACAAAATGAAACCAACACGAAGATACTGTCGCTTCAGGGTATACATCAGAGAAGACGTTGCGGAGTGCAGTTTCGAAGTCAATCGTGATTGTCAATGGTCTGACTTCGTGAAATTTACGAGAAAATCTTTCCAAAACTTTCTTATATGCAGCCTCAGTCTTTACTTCCATCAATACAAAGCATACAGGAACAGACTAGACAAATGCATGTAGGTAGTTTAATATTTGTAATTTATAAATTTAAATGAATGGTAATTAATAATTTTTTTTTACGTGATTTTGCAGGATCAAATGCAACATAAACAGTTGTCTACAATGAAGCATTGACGGCACTACTTTGAACGTTGCATCAGCGTGTAGTTCCGTGGCCCCCTGATGCACTACAGCACTAATGATTTCTTGGAACGTAAACATCCCGCTATACTTTCCATCATTGTCCACTATCCATTCCTGGTAAAAATTATAGTTGCATTGATACCTGTAAATGAGATATTTAAATTACAACAATCAATAATTTTTAATTTTATTAATATATAATCTTACCTATCAGTATTCATATCCAAGTATTCCCCTAACTCGCGTAATGTGGATGGTACTGCTGGACAAACACTTCTTCGTGACTGCCGAATGGAAGACTCCGCTGTAGGCCAACTATACACAAAAGCCGCATCCGGATTCCTATCAAATTTATGTTTCATAAAAATATTGTTTGCATTTAACAATTTTAAAATACATTATAAATTACCCATACCTAACTATTTCTTCATCATATATAACTTTTAGAGGCGTAGTCTCTGTCTTTGAAACTTCTTGCTCATTAAACATTGGACCATGAGCTTCATGAGTGTGAGATTTTTTAGCTATAATAGTGCCATTTTCCATTTGTATAGCTGTGCCTTTGCAGTACACATTAGGTGTAGCACAGATATAGTAACTGTAATAATTATGTTAGGGACAACATTTTAACTAACCATTTGTTATGTATAACTGTAATTTTTTAATAAAAAAAAAAATAATGAAAATTTGATCTTGACTTACCGTTTACCTCCACGAGTTTTATTTATTTTATAGTGAAATCCTTCGTGTTCCAATTCAAAAAAAAAAAATAAAACAAACAAGCAAGCAAAGCAAGGTAAAATAATTTTAATAAATTTTATTTAAATAAAAATGATCAAGTAAAATGGAATTGTATTTAAATGATCAAATGACAAGTACAAAAATGTAGAAACAAATTACGATGAATCAATATTTAGGTTGAATACACTGAATACAAATACTGTTGTATAACACTGCCGTCATAAGTAAAAACGCCTCTAGTTGAACGATTTTGAGGAAAACGCGTTTTTGTGATTTGTATTTTTATAAAATCATAACATCTTGTACATTATAATTATTTAATTACTTCGAAATTAGTCTAGACGTCTAGACGTCGTACCCGCATATTGTGTTGTCTCTGTCTTACTCAAAAACGTGTTGGCACGGGGAATAAACCGAGAAGGTTACATAACTAAGAAACGAAATTTTCACCACGTGAAAAGAACTTTAGCTGTGCAATATCGTTTTTATTTTTTCGATATCACTTATACGAAAAAAGTTCTTATTGTTTCAAAATCCTTTATTTTTCAAACTTTAATAACCTAACCGATAACGAATAAATAAAATCGATATTACATAGCCAAAGTTCTCTTTTTCGGTTCTTACCCACGCAAAACAGTTTTTGCTATGTTGTACATTTGTCAATTATGGACTAAAAAATATAATTGGTATATTCCAACTCTTCAATAAATATTTTGAACATTATATGGTGTATACAAAATGTCCATATTCAGTTAAAATAGCATGTAGATTGATTGTATCGTCTTGTAATCTTCGAGGCTCAATGCAGTGACACCTCTAGATCAAATTTATGTTCTCAAAAAAACCGTGTATCGTGTTTAAGTTTGAGAAATTAGAAAAACAAAATTTCTCGTCAATTTTTTTTTTGAATAATTCAAATATTGAACACTTTATTTACCTACTTAATAATTGAGATAAAAAAACTATTACTGGCTATCAAATGATCTAGGTACGCTTCTGCTTCGATCCTCGAAGGTTTCATAACGATAGGACTTTTATTGAAGAATTTAAGCTTTTAGATAGGTTTTTCAATTTCGTATTATATCGAAAACCTAAGTCATTCAATATAAGTTCTATCGTTATGAAACCTTCAAGGACCGAAGCAGAAGCGTACCTAGATCATTTGATAGCCAGTAATAGTTTTTTTATCTCAATTATTAATTAGGTAAATTACGTGTTCAAAATTTGAATTATTCAAAATAAAAATTGGCGGGAAATATTGTTTTGCTAATTTCTCAAACTTAAATACGATACACGGTTTTTTTGAGAACATAAATTTGATCTAGAGGGGCCACTGCATTGAGCCTCAAAGATTACAAGACGATACAACCCATATTGAAGGTACTAGTACTTCAAAATGTATATCCAATGTTGTGTTGTTTGCTCAAATATATATATTAGAGTGTATTGACCTATTATTTTATAGGTTTTAATTTGTTATTCTTATATACCTATCGATTTATAATAATACATAATGAGCTACACGCCTACTAAAATAAATGCGAAAAAAAGTTCAAAATATTTATTACTTAAAATGTTATACAGACGTATACTATAAGAAAACGTCTGGTTATACGAATAATCACTTAATGTATTTTTCAACTTTTTGCTACTCCGATTACGGGCGAAAAAATGATCGCACGTATTTCGACCATAGACCATTTTAGTAATCACTGTATCTTATGAAAAAACCAGTCTGTTTTTGTTCATGTACAAAATGTATCTGAACCACTCAGAACCCCCTGCAAAAAAGTTCTAATGCTGTGCCTGATAGTTATTAACATAGCATAGTGTGTACTGAAATAATTCAGATTTGTTTGTTTAATTAATATAAGTAGTATTAAAACAATTTTGTTAATTTAACACAAGAAATCGATAATATTTTTAATAAAATTAACTTAAACTATAAACTCAGTGGTTTATTTTATTATGATTGCTTCTAACAGTAATTCAAGAAAGATAATGTGTTTAGTGGTGCAAATGTATGTCTTCTTGCCAATTATAAAATATTAGGTTGCTGAGTAGGTATAATATTACATATAAATAATAATGTTTATTTTAGTGGCAGTAAAAAATCTGTATGAGGGATACATTTCCAATTTGTTCTACACTTGTGGGCTGTGTCATTATAACTCAATATTTTTGTGATATTAAAAATATTTTGAAGTACGGCCTGCAAATGAGTGTGGTGGTAGGGTAGTGGTAATAGTAATCTATGCATAATAAGCCGTCTAAAAACACAAATATCACAAATTTGATACAATCAGAATTCAATTAAAAGTTTAAAATTAAATGTCATACCCAAAACACGTATTATAAGATGTTACAATCAATAGGTATTAGGTAGGTACGTCGGTAGTATACAACTTAAGCAATTATTATATTAATTTATTTATTTTTAAGTTAGTATTGCTAACTTGTAGTTATAATTTATAAGCAGTAGTTAGGTTTTTAGATATTTTATATTAAGATTTTTGTATTTGTATGTTGAAAATGCTGTTATTTAATTTTTAAATATTCGAAAAATTTATGTCTCTCTGTTATCAAAATCTGTAATTCTGTTCCAGCCACAACCCGACAACCGTGGTATATACATAGATAATAAAGATATCTTTATTATCTATGGGTATATAGCACGATTTAAGATATACAGTATATATAGTATATTATTTTAAATCGTGGTATATAGTTTAAATAAAATATAATTATTATCAAATAATATAATAATTATCATTCAGTGGAACAATGATGAAACCTCACATACAAAAATATAATTTTAAGAAATTAAATGTTGGCAACACATTTTATGCCGCCGTCTTTCAACCCAGGTCTTTATCATTTTATATTTTCAACTATAATATCTTATCACGAATATTTGTTGGCTAAAATATGGTTCTGCGTAAAAATTTGTCGGCTAAAATACGGTTCGGGGTAAATAATTGTCGGCTAAAATACGGTTCGATGCAAATATTTTTCGGCCGTAATATTTGTCGGCTAAAATACTGTCGGCTGTAATATTTGTCGGCTAAAATACTGTCGGTTGTAATATTTGTCGGCTAAAATACTGTCGGTCGTAATATTTGTTGGCTAAAATACTGTCGGCCGTAATATCTGTCGGCTATAATACTGTCGGATTTAATATTTTCGGCTAAAATATAGCCCCTCTGAAACTCTGAATATAGTAATTGTTTTACAACGGACCAATTTAGTTTGTCTAGCCCCGATGCTAGTGTGGGCATTGCAATTTTTGAAATATTTAGCTTTATGGCTTCAATTTTTAGGTTGTGAATTGAAGATTTTAGGTCTTCATATTTAGGCTTGTGATAGTGTAATACTTTTGTTATTAAATGAAATATAGTTTTATGATTGCTGTTTATAGGTATGGTGTTTCCCACATTTATCTTTTGTAATGCAAGTTGTGGTCTGGTGTCACCGTATACTTTGCATATTAAATTTGCTATACCCTTATTCATTTTGAGGTCAGTAGATATACAGTGTGCTATAGCGAAGTTATCTGGGCAATTAAATATGTTACTTTTTACTTCTATAATATTATCGGTATTATTTATACAGTTTATCGCGTTTATGTAGTTAATTTTTAGCTGAATGTTTAAATTATTATTTAGAATAATATTATTGTCTTTAAAATCGATTAAGGCATTGTTTTTTATTAAAAAATTATTTCCTAGTATTATTGCGCTAGATAGATTTTTGACAACGTAGGTTTCTACATCGAAGTTGCATTTGTTAATTTTGATTTTGATTTTTGTTAAACCTGCCACGCATAGTGGTTTATTATGTGGTCCTGATAGGTGTATAGTGCTTGGCGTTATTGTATATTCTAAGGGTAATAATTCTTGTCGAATACAACATATGTTTGCCCTCGTGTCAACTGTTATTGGTAAAGTGATATTATTGAATTCAGCTTCGATGTAAAGGGCATCGGGTGAACAATTAATTTTATTTATTTGTTGATACGAGGATGCTGTAATTGAAGGTGAACAATTATCAGCCATGTTTAACCTTGCATTTAGTTTTTTGACTTGTTAATGTATAGATTACAATTGTTAGCGGTATGCCCGAATTTATTACAAATTTGACACATTGATGGGCGTGGTTTATTTCTAAAAAAAAATTTATCTTCTGAGTGATTAGTTTTGGAGCAGATTGAGCATTGTTTTTTTTGAATGTTAAAATCATTATAATTATATGGTGAATAGTTTATTTGTGACGTATTGTTTATCGGATTTGATGGGTGATATGATTGGTTATATGGTGTTGGATTCGTGTTCCAATCATAGGCGCAACTAGGTGGGGGCTTGGGGGGGCTAAGCCCCCCTAAATATTTTCATAGCCCCTCTGATAAAAAAAATTTTGAATCTCAGGATTTTGTAATTTTTGTGATAAAATGTATTAAATTTTATCATCTATATCTATAATCTCAATATTTAAACAAAATAATTATTAAGTTTGAAAATTATTTGTTATTCAGTGTAACTATAAAAAGTGTATAACAGGGTTTTTCCACATGACTTTGTATTTTCGTCAACAGCTCTATCAGCTGCTAACATTTGAGTATCTCATGAACCATTATATTGTTGTACACTTGTACAATGTACAGTTTTACAACACGTGAACACGGTGACCGACGCCCGTAGCCTGTTGCCCGTATTATATATTTTATTTTATCAGAAATCAATCGTATTATATTTTATTCATTAACAACCTCGTGGGACGTGAATCTTTCAAAAGTGTGAATTCTTATTATTTTAACGCTTATTATAAATAAATATTTTTTTAGATTCTGAGTGAAACGATGAATGTATTGATTTTACAATGATGTGTGTTTTTTTTTTTATTTTTTTTTTTATTTTTTTTTTTTGTGTCTGTGTACACGATAAGTAGTCGAAATAATGCTTCGATTTTCGACTTCAGTATCTTGTTCGATGGGAAAGTGAATATCGTTGGTGCATTGGGGAGGTCAAAATTTTAATTTCCCAGTAGTTTTCAAAAGCGATGTGAAAAACAAAAGAAAAATTAAGGAAAAACGGGAATTTTTACGCAAAATCGATTTTTAACAAAATCGATTTTGGTTATTGGTGTAACTCTAAAACAAATGACCGTAGATGCATGAAATTTTCACTGGTTGTTTATATTTGCATTTTCTATACACAATACAATTTTGAAAATAATTTGACTTTTTTTGAACTGTTTACGGACATTGTCAGTTATCAGTTTTTTTAAATTTTTTTTCTATAAATATCAATAAAATTTTATTTATTGGGTAAAAAAGCTTGAAAATTTAATAGAAGGCTCCTAGGTTATTGTTTCAAAGGCAGATGAAAAAAATTAAAAATCCTTAGTCACAGTTTTTTTTTATACACGTTTAAAGTTCAAATTTTGACAAAATACGGAAAATCACGAAAAATAGCAAATTATTTTGATGAGAATTCATAAAAATTTTTCTTTTTAAATCTAAGATTTGAAAATGTAATATAAGATTACTCATAAGTTTGTCTACCTTTATCAAAAAAAAAATGTCTAGAAGAAACTTAATTTAAATTTTTATGAGCGTCTGAAATTTATATTTTTACAACATTTGATATTTACTCGATTTCTCATGTAACAATTTTCTTATTTTATTGTAATTAAAAAACGAATGACTGTAGATACTTGAAAATTTCACTGAATGTTTATATTAGCATTTTCTATACACCATAAAATGTTGAAAATATTTTGACTCTTTTTGAGCTGTCTACGGACATTGTCAGTTTTCAATTTTTTTAGTTTTTTTTTCTATAAATATCAATAAATTTTTATTTGTTGGGTAAAAAAGCGTGAAAATTTAATATAAGGCTCCTGATATATCGTTCTAATAGCAGTTGAAAAATATTAAAAATACATATGCACAATTTTTTTTTATAAGCATTTAAAGTTCAAATTTTGACAACATTTATCAAATTTATAATTTATTAATTATTTTCTGGTTAAAAATGTATAAAATGTTTAACTTTTATGGCTAAAGATTGAAAATTTAAAACAAGGCTCCGAGTAAATAGGTTATATATAAATTACTTTATTCACAATAATATCATCAAATATACTTGGTAAAATCATAGGCTGACTGACCGTTTTCGCTCAGAATCGTTTTTCTTATACAATGATATTATATCATTGAATTCAAATTTAACACCATCCATTACAGTGACCCACTTGTAACCTACTGTACAGCAGAGCAACATCCACTTATCCACCTTTTTTACTTTTTATTCTATTTATTTAATATGGAAAAACGTGACATTTTTAACATTTTCAAATTCAATAAGTCTAAATCTAACACTCCGACAACGGCGACAAGTACACCAGAAAATGATCAAAATATTGATAATCCTACAACATCAAGTGCTTTTAACGACATTATTTTAATTTCGGAGACTGCAGATAATTCTAGTGCTGATATTCACAACAATGTAGCTTATTCCGGAGACACATTTAATGATGATCTAGGTGATTTAGTATCTGGACCGAATAGACCAATACAAAAGGTAAATATTAAATTACATTTGGTACTTAGTAGTTAGTACAAACATTAGGTACAATTGCTTATAACTATTATTTATTAATTTAAAAATTATAACAGTGCTGCAATGAGTAATGACTAATGACTAATTATCATATTTGAATTTTTCATAAGTATATTGAATTTTAATATCGTTTATTATGGCTTTTGCTTTGCTTAGGAATATCCAAAATCAAAATTTGGTTCACAAAATCGCGCATTTTCATCTTCTTATTATGCTAATTTTGAGTGGTTAGAGTATAGTATCAAGAAAAATGCTGTATTTTGTTATGCTTGCCGCATGTTTGCAAACAATTTTGGTTATACTGAAGATACATTTATCAAAACTGGGTTTAATAATTGGAAAAAAGCAAGTTCTTCTAATTCATAATCTTATACCTATTACTCAGTAATTAGATATGTCATATGTGACATCTATTACAATCATTTTATTTTTTTAATTAAAACAATTTACAGATATCTTCAAAATTAGCGTCTCATGCTGGTACTAAAATACATGTACAAAGTACTGTAAGATTGTCTGAATATGTATTCAGTAAAAAGTCAGGGTCTGTTTTATCAAAAATGTGTACAGCCAATAAAGTTTTAATAGAAAAAAATAGAAAATATGTATCTCAGTTAATAGATATAGTTTTATACCTGAGCAAACAAGGAATTGCATTTAGAGGTCACGAAGAATCATTTAAATCAACAAATAAAGGTTATACATTTGAATACTTCTCACTTTTAAATTAAATTACTTGAAAATATTACTTAGTTAAAATAAAAATTTTATAATATCTCAATTTATTTATGTAACCTACTTCTTTAGGAAATTTTAAAGAAATGTGTGAACTATTTGCCAAACACCTTCCAAGTTTCAACGAAATACATGAGAGAAAAATAAACTTAACTAGTTGGCAAATTCAAGAAGATATAATTGACATCTGTGCAAACTTAGTAAACAAAGAAATATTTAAACAGATAACGGAAACGGGTTTTTTTTGCAATAATGTGTGATGAAGCAAGGTATGCTAATAATTACCTACTAACAACTCTATGTAACAGGTACTTCTTGAAAACTTTATATAATTTATCAATGTTCATATTTTTTTTAAACATAGATGTTTTAAAGAAGAGCAGCTTTCAATTTGTGTGAGATATTCAGTTAAATTTCAAGTTTTTGAACGCTTTTTGGGATTTGTAAATGTATCAACTGGGCAAGACGCTAGTCACATAGTTTCAGCCATATTTTATTTTTTTGAAAAGCATAAAGTTGATATGAATGCTGTTAAGATTATTGCACAGTCATATGATGGTGCAAGTGTCATGTCAGGGCATCTTAATGGAGTCCAATCAAAAATTAAAGACTTTTATCCATGTGCTATTTACACCCACTGCATGGCACACCAACTAAACTTAATTGTTGTTGATACGTGTAAAAATATTAAGGTAAGCCTATGATACTTAAATTTATAAATATTATTAATTTTAAACTACATAGATGATAGATTGTCATTGTTTCTTAGGGAGCTCGTACAATATTTAACGTACTTGAAGCTGTATATGTCCATTTTTCAAGACCTTTAAATAATTCAAAGTTATGTGACATTCAATCTAAATTAGGTTTAAAAAAAGGCAATATGTTAAGAGTATGCGATACTAGATGGGTTTGCAGGTACAAAAATTGCGAGGCTATGTTAAATAATTTTAATGCAATTGTTAAATACCTTGAAAATGAAATTGATGAACAATCTGATAAAGATATTGCTCAAGCTATTGGTAATAAATTAATAACATAATAACTGTTCAATTTAATAATTATAAAATAATTAAAATTTTTTAGGCATATTAAGTTCTATACAGAAATGTGAATTCATTATTTTTCTTATTATTCTTAAAGATGTATTGAGTATAATGAACATATTAAGTAATAGTTTACAAAGTAAAACAGCAACACTTGGTAAATCTAAAAATATTATTGAGTCCGTTATAAAAACATTTGAAACATCAAGAACAGATGAGGAATTCCATAATGTTTGGAAAAAAATAGTTAATTTTGCTGATGAAAATAATATTAACTTACAAATTCCAACTATGGGTAATTATATTTGTATATTAAATAATGTTTATTTTAAAAGTAATTCAATTTATATTTCTGTTTAAATTTGTAATAAAAGGATCCAAACGTCAAAGAAGAGAAACTCAAAATCTTCATGATTATGTGGTGTTTGTAACTACTGGAGCAGAAAATGAAGTAGTAGATTCAAACACTACGGTTGAAATATACTGGCAAAGAGTAGCCTACATGCCTATTATTGATTCTATTGTAAGACATCTCAAGTATAGATTCTCCAAAGAGAGTTTACTTATGGCAAGCTCTGTTGAAAGTTTTATTAAAATGGATTTTGTTGAAAGTTCATATTTTATAAATCATTACAAGGTTAATATTACATTTTTTGATAATATTTTTTTCTAAATAATTTTATTGTGATTTTAATTGTTTTAGGATGTTTTAATGATAGATATTCATGCTTTAAAATCAGAAATGAATGTAGCAAGAAATTGCATGATTACCATAAAACCGGATTTTGATATTAATGACATTAGCAAAGTGATCGAAAAACATGTTTATCCCAATCTTTATAAGTTACTGCAAGTAGCAATAAGTATTCCAATAAGCTCAGCCACTTGCGAACGATCGTTTTCTTCCATGAGGCGTATCAAAAATTGGTTACGAACCAGTATGCTTCAAGACCGTTTCTCTAATTTGGCAGTTCTGAATATTGAGAGAGATATTGTTAACTCATTGAATAATGAAGACGTTTTAGATATGTATTGTATTAAAGACAGAAAATTTGTATTAAAATAAAAATAAAACTAGAGTCGAATTTGTACACCTATATGTATTATTAACGTAAATTATGGTGAATACGGGGGTGTGGGGGGCGTAGCCCCCGCGGGTCTGTGTTGTCTTGGTACTTTTAGCCCCCCCAAAATATAAGCTCTAGTTGCGCCTATGGTTCCAATATGGTGTATTGTTATATAATGTATTATATGTTTGAGGTTCTTGTGTACGCCATTGTTGATTGTTAAGTTTGTTTTGATTTTGTTTATTGTTGAGTGTGTGTTAATTGTTTTGTTCTATGTTATTTTGGTGTTGTTTATAAGTTGGCCACACATCATTTTTAAGTTATTTAATTCTTCACGTAATTTATCTAATTCATTTTCTTTTGTAGTTTTATTTGTGTTAATTTGTTGGAGTTTAGATTTTATTATTTCTGTTTCGAAATCAAGTGAAGTTTTAGGAGTGTCACCTGTTATCATAAATTCGACCATTTCATATTTCCGCACGTTACTTTTTAATTCTGTTAAATTTTCATTTCCCATTATTCCTATGTATCGTGCTATGGAGGGTTTTAAGCCTTTCATTATACTGCGGACCATTTCCTCTTGTGACATTTTACTATCAATGCGCCTACATAATGATTCAGCATCGTTAATGTAAGATACCGTGTGTTCGTCTGGGAGCTGTTTACGTTTTTCTAACATTAGTCGGAGCATATCGGTCTGTGCTATTGGTTCGAATTCTAGCCTAAATTTTTTTTCTAGATCAGCCCATTTTAGGTCTTCACCACTATCTATTATGTTATCATAAAAAGTAAGGGCAGAACCTTCCAAAAATACAGGGATATATTGAGTTTTTTCGGCTTCAGTCCAACCATTTATGATGGCAGCTCTTTCATATTTTTTTAGAAAAGTGTCAATATTTTCAGAAATCGAACCTGTGAAATTGCTTGGTTTGAAATATGGTTTTTTATTGTCAGGCATGTTGTGTTTTATTATATTATCGTTAGATTTGTCAATTGGTTCCGAGATAAATGTTATATTAGTTATTTGTGTATCGAAATCGTCTGAAATGGCTTCCCCCTTTAAATATTTTTGTAGTCTAGCTTTTAGTTCTGGAACCAAACCAGTTGTTATTTTATTAGGTGTCTTCTAGATAATTCAATAATTAATTTTTCTTTATTACATTTATTTATCCAACTTGTTGAGATAGCGGTAAAATCGATATCTGGGAATTTAAAATTATCCTGGTGGGTTTGGTCGGATTTTTGCATATGTGAGATTTATTATTAAATATATTAGAAGAATAATATAAAAATACAAAAATTTTATTTATGGAGAGTTTTTTTCTAGATTTTTTTGTTAATTGAAAGGTTGATGAAAAGCCAATTGGATTTTATTTAATATACTGATATAAAAATGTGATCAATAGTTATTTGTATTAGTGTTGATTGATTATGATTTGTTTTCTTATGATGAATTATATCTGTATATATATTATATATACTAAATAATTATGTTATTTTTGTTAATTTCTTTTAAGGCTAAATTAATAAAATCTCGTAGTAAGTGTTTGTATGATAATGCATGTATAATATATAATTATAATGTTTTTGATTTGATAAAGTAATTGTGAATTGTTATAAAACTATATATTCGAGCTAGGTATACTTTTTTATTTAGTGATTAAATTAGTTAATTAGACTATTCATAAAATAATTGATTTTTTTAGTTGATTTTGTGAATAATATATCAGTCTATTAAATAATTAAAAAAAAAAAAGGAAATTTAGTTTGTTTTTTTTTTTATTATAATAAAATAACGACACCTAATGTATATTGTGTATAGTATTATATTATGTAAAATAAAAAAAAAATAACATATATTTTTTCGTTTTAAATATATATTTTTTATTGAATTTTAATTTTAAGTTATTAAATAATTGAATTTTGTTTTATCTAAAATAAATGAGTCTTACTTTTTATAAATAAATTAAAATAGGTATTTACTCTAAAAATTGAATAAAATAAATTATTATTATTATACTATATTATATTATAAATAAAATATTACTTTAAATTTAATATAATAATCTTATGAATGTATTTATTTATTTCTTTTTTTGGTAGATTATATTATTATGTTTTAAGAAGAAATAGGAGCAACTGCGGAACCAACAATAGGTAATACCGATACTATATCATCTGATATTGTATCTCCCAATACCAGTGGTAAACAACAGGGTACAAAACAACGACGCTCGGTCAAAACAAAAAAGGTTGATGAAGATGAAGATTCTCAGCTTATCAAAGAGTCTTTTGAAATTTTAAAATCGTCTGTTGACGTAATGAGTAACCCATATAACAGTTATGGACAGTACATTGGTTGCATACTGGTTAAAAGGGCATTTTCAAATATTTTGTTCAATGCCGATATGGGGATGTTGTCATACACCAATACGGAGCCACAGTACTTTATGCCCGATGCACCCCCTCAACGATATGGAAGCTCAAGCTCGGCAGAATATAGTATATCACATGGGTCACCCTGGACCACAAGTACACAGCACTCCGTGTATGACTCAAACCTTGGGTCCTCCCAAACTCCGACTCCATCCTCGCAACCAACTGTTTCCCAGTTGCTTCCATCAACAACTGATGAAACACCGCAAGACCAGAACAACCCAGAAACGAGCAATTTATTATTTAAAATGTAATTATTAAAATTTTAAAATATAATTTTACATTTTTTTTTTTATTAACTATAAAGTTATATGAAATTTGAAAACATAATTTTACATTTTTTTTTTCATTAACTATTAAGTTATATGAAGTTAGTTTTTTTTTTTTGAACACTACCCAGAAAGAGGCAATTTATTATTTAAGATGTAATTATTAAAATTTGAAAACATAATTTTACATTTTTTTTTTTATTGACTATTAAGTTACATAAAGTTAATTTATTTTTTTGAACACTTTAATTTTAAAATAAAGAAATAATTAAATATGTAAACATACATACCTTAATATATTCTTGAAGTGACTCATTTATTGCATCACATACTTCTGGAATTATTCCAGATATTGTACTCTTTGAAATCCTGAATAGATATTGCAGACTTGTAAATGAATCACCTGTGGCAAGGAATCTCATTGTGAGAGCCAAACTTTCTCTTGCAGTTATTGCTTCTCTCATGTTAGTATCCATTCTTGTGATTTTTGGACAGACCAGTGAAGCAAGATATTTGAAATCCTCCAATGTCATACGAGTAAAATTTTTAATTATGTTATCAACAAGTTCGACTTGCATATCTTTCATAAGTCGATTGCCATACTGCAACCGTTGATGAAACAAATTTCTGCACCACCAACGTCGTTAACTTTGCATTTTTTCTTTTTTTTTCTTTTTTTTTTAAACTTGCATTGCAATAATAGCAAACCACGCAGCTGCAACTGGAGGTACTGGCGCCATCGTTGCCTCACATAAACTGATGGCTCACCCTGAATCACCTAGCTTCGCGCATCTGATACGCATCGTGTAAATAGTTAAAAGAATCAACATCCTCGCGAGGCAGCCTCGTAAATCTTGCCTCACGCATCAGATTCGCGTCGTGTAAACCCGGCTTTAGATACTCTTCTATGTTTAACATTAGGTATTGGTATCTGATATGCATTACATACATCGAGAACTTTATCACACAGTCTACAATATTCATCTTCATCACTTCTTAGACTTATTAAAGTGTTCTTTAATGCTTGAACAATTTTTACAGCAGATAACAAATTTAAATCACGAGTCTGTAATTTAGCTCTCACTATTTGAATTTGAGCCAAAAGAGGTTTCATCACATATAACGCAAAAATAAAGTTATAACTTTTCATTTGGTATATTATTCCATTTGCTTTTAGTCTGACATCAGATTGTGTTGTTGTTTTAGAAATTTCTATAAGACATTGTAACAGAGAATTATAATTTTTTTCTATTGCTGAAACTGCTTCAGATCGACAAGTCCATCTTGTAGTTGACAGAGACTTAAGCGTTTTCAATTTAATATTTGTTTCTTGGACAATACGTTCCAAAACAGCATGTCTACTAGGACTTCCTTCTATGAAGCTAAATATTAATTGGACACACCCAAAAAAATCAAATATCACACGGTTTTTAATACTCAAACAATCGACCAATACCAAATTCAAACAATGTCCATAACAGTGAACATATGAGATGTTTGGGTTAAGTTCTTTAACTTTTGCTTGTACGCCCTTAAATTTCCCTGACATTGCAGATGCTCCGTCAAAACAAACTGCTATCACTGACTTCCATTCAATGTTTAAATTAGATATTTGGATAGATAAGCTATTGAATATAGCTTCAGAAGTAACAGAAAGTAGACGTTGGAGACCAATGAAATGCTTTATTGGTTGGCACTTTTCTTCATCAAAGTACCTTATTATCACTGACATTTGTTCATGATGCCCTACATCTGAAGTCTCATCAGTCATGTTAGATACTGTCCGATTTTTTATTTTTGATTGAATTGTACGTTTCATAACATTATTTATGCATATTAATAAGTCATTTTGTATACGGTTGCTTAAATATTTTGCATTGAGGGCACCCTTCTCTAAATGATTTGCTAATACATTATCATACTTTTTTAAAACATCTATAAAATCCAGGAATAATCCTTTAGAAACAGAAGACATATTCTCATGATGACCTCTAAAAGGTTTCCCACTTTTTGCCAAACAAAGTGTTACATCAATCAATCGCTGCATTATACTTCGATTATGTTGTCGTTGTTTTTCTCTTTGACTAATTAATAATGTCTTACAATCATCAAGAACAATGTTAATAGATTTACCATTTAAAAAATCACTATGTGCTTTTACATTATGAATATGATTTTTTGTGTTTTGATGCATTTTAAATTTTGATGTAGCATTATTCCAATTTTTAAATCCTACTTGAGTAAATGCTAAGTCAGTATATCCCGCATTAAGTCCTGAAGATGCCACGAACACACGGCATGGAAAGCAAAATGCACGGTCAAGTTTGGGACTATATTCCAACCAATATACCTAACCTAACCAACTTAAATACCAGGACTTATTAAAACTTCTTAAAGTGTTTCCAAAGGATAAACTTCTAATATAGGACAGAAGGGTCCTTTCATTATTCTTTCTTTTTTTTCAAGCTGATACTTGGGTAATGCATTCACTGGATCACATGGGTCACATATTTTATCTGATAATACATAAACAATTCTATAGTAATAAAAATCTAAAATTTACTTTTATGTACACAAATTTAATAAAATAATATTTGATAATAGTTACCTGAAGTCAAGGAATTAATTTCACTGTCATTAGTATCACTAATAGAACTGGAAGGCAGATTTTTTCCATTTACATCTATAAAATGAAAAAATGGCAAAAATAATAAAATCATTTTTAACTATAGTAAATACATTTTTTTAATTTGTACCAAGTAACATTGTTAATTTATTTGTAGAATTTAAGGCATTGGTTATAACATTTGATTTATTATAAAATAATGATTTCTAGTGCAAATACATAAATAAAAGTAAGTAGATATTTTAGTTTTTAAATTTAAATTTCTAACCCTGATGATAGTTCAAATACAATAATTTAGAAACAAATTTATTATCATTAATTTCCAAAATTTTCATTTTTATACTAAATCTAAATAAATATTTAATAATACATGAACAATTCTATGAAAATAAAAATCTAAAATTTACTTTTATGTATAAAAATCTAATAAAATAATATTTTATAATAGTTACCTGTAGTCAAGGAATTAATTTCAGTGTCATTAGTATCACTAATAGAACTGGAAGGCAGATTTTTTTCATTTACATCTAAAATGAAAAAAATGGTAATAAAAATAACTGTGTAGGCAACCTATTGCAATTAACAGCATAACATCATATAACTTACCAGTTTTTATTTGTTTTGGTGATGAATGCTTAAAAAAGTTATACAAGGTTGTTGACATTATTTTTCGTGACATTTTAAATTTTATATCACGTAACTATAGTTAAATACTTAAATATACTGTTTACCTACTAAACTTCTTTATAATTAATATATTAAACACGCGAGTACACTACCCACCATAAAATAATTATTTTGCACTACGACTACGCTGACAGGGATTCTTACAGTAAACAACAACAGTCACTAATGTGTTCTATTATCAGTTATCACAATTAATAATAGTTATAAATAACTTTTGGTGTAGCCACTTTTACGATACCTAACTATCGACAATCGAGCCGCGATAACAGAAAACGATTTTAACCGTGTATCGTACATACCAGCCTGCTGCACTTACATGTGACCGCGGGCTTGAAAAAATTATAAATTTAAAAAATATTATTTATCTATCAATCTATTTCTAAAATGAACTCGCTGGGGGTGCAGTTGCATACCCTGTACCCCCCGTGTGCACGTCTATGATCTTATATGTGCGTTTCAAATAAAATTGTTTTAGTGCCATATGTTTTACTTTTATTTTAATAATACTAAATAATCAATTTAAAATGCAACTAACCTTTGTTAAATGCCAGGAAAAATTAAAACATAATGAAGATATACTTGAATGTTCAATATGTTAAGATATAACTCACTTTTATTTCGTTGGATATTCTGAGCAAAACTTTAAGAAAATGTCGAACAATACAAAAAATAGATTCACCTGTACAAACTGCAAAACTATTACATGCAAGTCTCCAAAATCAAACGCTGCTGAAATAAATTTTGGTTCTTCAATGGAAAAAAACATTGAAGAACTTATGAAGTCGGTATCGTTTATGAGCGCACAGTTTGATAATATTAGTAACAAACTTGATAATGTAATCATTGAAATAAAAAATATTAAAATTGAAAACGAGAAAATAGTAATAGAGAATAAACGTCTATCGGAAGAAGTTGATATCTTAAAATCAAAAATTGATGAAATAGAACAGTACAACTTAGGAATATCAGTGGATATTACTGGTATACCGAAAACTCAAAGTGAAAACTGTAAACAAATTGTTGAAGAAATTGGTAAGAAAACAAATACTGAAATTGATGTTATTGAAGCCTATAGAATAAACACGTCTATATCTAAACGCAGTTTAATTGTAGCAAAGTTAGCTAAACTTGAAATGAAAAAAAATTTAATTCGCAACGTGAAGTCCAATAAACTAACAACTCAAAAAATGAGTAATGAGTGGCACAAAGAAAATATTTATGCGAATGAGAGACTCACGAAACTCAGAATAACACTTTTTTATCAAACGAAAGTAGCTGCTACAACAAAAGAATACAAATTTGTCTGGGTGTCCAATGGAGATATTCTTGTGAGAAAAAATGAAAACTCAAAAATCGTAAAAATCAAGTCATCTCAAGACATCAATAATTTGTAGTTAGTACACATATAATTTTAGTAGGTACCGTTACAAATGAAATATATAATTTAAACTAAATGAATATGAATCTACCAAATATTGATCAAATATTAAAATTAAATAATATTAAATCAAATTATGTAGATTCCATAGGTATCATCACATTACTTGATGATACTTTCTCAATTTTTCAAATCAATATTAGTAGTATTAGTGTTCATTTTAATGATCTGACTATTTTATTAAGTTCTGTGAAAAATTATTTTAATATTATTGTACTGTGCGAAACATGACTTTTATATGATTATGAATTTAAATTAAATGGTTACAAAACTATAAATTCGTTAGGAACCTTAAATAAGAGTGATGGTGTTACTGTCTTAATTAGAGAATCAATAAATATATTAAAAATTGAAAAACAGGTCTTATTAAATTGTAATTCAATACAACTCATATTTAAAATTAATGAATTAATATTTTCACTAATATGCATATATAGATCGCCAAATGATAACTTGGAATCTTTTCTTACAGGCATAGACCTTTTTTTATCACGAATAAATAAACAACATATAAGTATTATTAGTGGAGATATCAATATTAATATAATGGAAAATACAAATATTAGTAATGATTATTTAAATATTATGACGATAAATGAATTTTTACCTTGTATAAATAATTTTACTAGAGTGACTAATCACTCGAAAACTTGCATTGATCATATTTTCATTAATAACATAGATTCTAATAAAATCAATTCATATATTTTAAGGTGCGATATAACAGATCACTATGCTACAATTTTGACATTATCCAATATTAATAACAACGAAAGTTACAATCATAATAACAATTTTTCAAATAAAATAGACTTTAATCATCTAAATTTATTAATTCAAACTGAAGATTGGTATGCTCATTTGAACAGTGACAAAGTAGATATTATGGTTGAAGTTTTCAATACTAAAATGAATGAATTCATAAAATACTCATCTATATCTAAAAATAATAATTACAAATCAAATAAAATGCGCAAATTAAAAGAATGGATTACAACTGGTATCGTTATCTCTATTAGAAATAGAGAAAAATTATCTGCTAAAATAAGATCCAGGCCTTTTGATATTAAATTAAAGCAATACTATAAATTATATAGAAATATATTAAATAAAATTGTACGAAAATCTAAACAACTATTTTATCAAAAGAAATTAAAACACGCTCGGTCTGATTCTAAATTAGTTTGGAATATAATAAATGAGGTCATTGGAAAACCGAGTCAGATTAAGAATAATATCAACATGATAAGGAATAAAGGTGGTATTACTATAAACCAAACAACTGAGATATGTAATGAATTAAATTACTTTTTTGTTAATGTAGGAAAAATTTAGAAGTAGAACAACTAAATCAATATAAATTATTTACTAATGAGAATAACAATATTATTAATGATAGTATATTTTTAAAACCTATTGATAAAGGCGAAATTAATAAACTCCTTACTAAAATTAAAAATAATAATTCATATTTTGAAAATGATCTAACGAATTATATACTCAAAAATGTTTCAAATTCTATTTCTTTTCCCTTATCAATTATCTTCAATAAATCTTTAACAACTGGTATCTACTCTAAAACATTTAAAAAATGCCTTTATTCAAATCTGGTGATAAATTATTATGCAATAACTACCGACCAATCTCACTATCTTTAACCTTATCAAAAGTCCTTGAGAAATGTATTAAATTTAGAGTAGTTGACTTCTTAGAAGAAAAATCTTTTTTTTTCAAAATCACAATTTCGTTTTAGATCTGGTTTATCAACTAATGATGCTCTGTATAAATTTGACAATTTTGTTAAAGGTAACTTCGATAAAAGCAATAAAGTTATGGGTATTTTTTGGATGTGCAAAAAGCCTTTGATTGTGTAAACCATGAACTACTACTAAAGAAATTAGAAAATTCTGGAATACGTGGAGTAGCAAATAATCTATTAAAATCTTTTCCGAGTGGTAGGACTCAAAGAGTTAAATGTTATGAATATTCTAATGAAGATCTAAATGTGACTTGTGGTGTACCTCAAGGCACTGTTCTAGGTCCCTTATTATTTATCATATTTATTAATAATCTACTAAAACTGAAAATTAATCATAATACAGAATTATTAAGCTTCGCTGATGATACAGCTATTTTGCTATCGAACTGATAATAAACTATACAATGAAGCAAACAACATATTAAATACTGTTTATGCTTGGTTCTGTAAAAATAAATTAAAATTAAATCTTATGAAATCAAAATATATTTGTTTTATACAGCAACCGACAAATACATTAATACAATATAAACTAATAGTACATTCTTTAAAATGTAATAAAACGATAAAGTTACAGTACGATACAGTTTGTGATCCTAAATGTATTATACTAGAAAAAGTACAGGAAATAAAATATTTAGGGATTATTATTGATTATAGATTTAAATGGGAAAGTCATATAAATTATTTAAATAACATGCTACGTAAATTCTTCTATTTCTTCAAAGATGCAAGATATGTATTTAATAAATACTGTCACGTAGGCTTATTATATATTATTGCTATCTATGCACTTTAATGAGTACCTGGTCGTTATCAGTGTATTTTTGTCTTATTATTAATGTTAATTGTCGCTAGATCGGTGTCTCCCTCTTGCACTGCTGTTAGTCGGACGTGAGCACTGTGTCTAGCATAATATCGTGTAAAAATAAAAATAAAATTTACAGTCCACTAAAGAAAATGCGTTAAATTTATTAACCAGCGTAACATTTGGTCCATCGGCCGGATCGCAAGAGTGTCGTGTATTATCTCATGTCGATTTCAAACGGGTTATCGTGTCAGTGAAATTCAAAAAGAGGTTCGTGTTGAAAATTCACATCGCGGGATGAGCTAACGAATAAAAATCAAGGTAAGAGAGTCATTCCTATCGTATAAAAATTATCATAGTTCCCTTATTCCTTAAACTACAAAATAGACACGTATTCAAGGGTTAGGTAGCGTTAGCAATTCGTAGTTAGTAAAATTAATTATTTATAAATAATAAAAACTAACAGAGTCCGCCCATAGCAGACAGGTACAAAGTACAACTCGTAGCAACAATCATATAGATTATATAATTATTGGATATTCCATTATTCAATAATTTTAAATAGGGTCGATACACTGAACGGTTGGCAATTATACCTATATACAAGAGCATTAAATATGGCTGAAAACATATCAGCACTGATAGCGCGAAGAGGCCAATTAAAGGCAGCGATAACTAGATTCTCAACTTATATACAATCAGAAGGACGAGAAGTCGTACAGATTGAGATTCGTAAAGCAAAAATAGAAGAGAACTGGTACGAATTTGAAAAGGTACAATCGGCAATAGAGGACAACGACGAAGAAATACGAAATACAAGTGAACATTATCCCTACCGAATAGAATTTGAAAACTTGTACTTTAAGGTCATGTCAGAAGCCGAGATATGTATAAGAGTGTCAAAAAGGGAAAATTCGAAGGTCGAAACAAAAATTTGATCGATTGGGGTCAAAACAGCGAAGAAAAAACACAAAGAGGCAGTACGAAATCAATAGTTAGATTGGCTCCATTAAATATTCCAGTTTTTTCAGGAAAATATGACGAATGGATGTCATTTAAGGATATTTATATGTCTGTAATGCATACTAACGAGGACTTGACTGCCATAGAAAAGTTTTTCTATTTAAGGTCATCTCTGTCAAACGACGCAGCAAGTTGTATAAAATATTTGGAAACTACCGCAACAAATTATGATATAGCTTGGAAAAGTCTGATCAATAGATACGATAACAAAAAAATTTTGATACAGACGCACGTAAAAAATATTGTGGATTTGCCTCCAATAAACGAGAGCACCTCGACAAAATTACGTCAATTTTCCGACGATCTCGTCAGCAATATGAAAGCTCTAGAAACGCTTGGACAGAAGCCGAAAGAGTGGGGTCCACTGTTGTTGCATATACTGTGTTCAAAATTAAACAACGAGACGTTGAAAGAGTGGGAGATTAAATCGGTCAAGGACAAAATACCGTCCGTTACGGAATTAATCCAGTTCATAGAGGATCGATTCCAAATATCCGAATCCATTGAATCGTCGAAATATATAAATACAGAGTCTGCAAAAAAGGAAAAAGGTCTTTCAAAGTTTATTAAAAATAATAAATACAAAGCCGCAACAAGTTCAACGGCATTTACATCGACAGCTACGGCTATATGCTATGCGTGTAATCAGCCGCACACTATTTATAAATGTCCCGTATTTACTTCTTTATCGGCACGTGATCGTATTGACAAAGTAGTCCAACTGGATCTGTGCAAAATTTGTTTACGCAAACACAGCGGTAGTAAATGTTTTGGTAAATATTGTTTTAAATGTAATAAACCACATAACACGATGTTACATTTAAACCAAAAACCTAATATCAACGAACAAGTAGTAAACACAGATAAAGGTGAACAGATGGCTACGACGTCAACGACAGCACATGTCGCTAACGAGACAGATAACGTGTTGCTAGGTACCGCAGTAGTAGAAGTATTCGGCTTAAACGGCGAGAAGACTTACGCCCGGGCATTGCTCGATTCGGGGTCTACTAATCATTTCATTTGTGCGGAGTTGGTAAACAGTTTAAAATTAATTAAAAATAAGACTAATCATATTGTTTACGGCATTGGGAATTCAAAACAAAACGTGACGGCAACGGTATCGTTAAGAATCAAATCGCGTGTGAGTGATTATGAAATAAACACGCAATTATTAATTGTTCCAAAAATCACGGGAGAGTTACCTGCGCGGAGTGTGTCTAAAAGTAAGGTGAAACTCGAAAAGATTACACTTGCGGATCCGTCATATAACGTTCCGCAGAAAATTGACATATTAATTGGAGCACGTCATTTTTATGATATTGTGGGAGCTCAGCAGTATAAACCGGAGTCAAATGGCTCTGTATATCGCGAGTCTAAATTTGGATATATTATTTCTGGTTTAACATCAAATGACACAAACATAAAAAACACGATTTCCTGTTATGCATCAAACAGTCATGAAAACAAATATGAGTCTTTAGAAAATGTAATACAACAGTTTTGGCGCGTCGAGGATTATGGCCAAAGCAAACCGTACATGATGGAAGAACAAACTTGTGAACAACATTTCAAGCAGAACGTTAGTCGCAGCGAGAGCGGTCGATTTGTCGTACATCTACCGTTTCGCGGAAACGTCTCAAAATTAGGCAATTCCTACGACATCGCAAAAGGAAGATTATTCGCAATAGAAAGGCGATTTAGAAAAAATCCCTCGCTGAAAAGGGATTACGTAAAATTTATGAACGAATATGAAAAATTAAACCATATGACACAGAATATGGATAACGAAGAAATCGAATTGCCCGGTCGTATGTGCTATCTAGCTCACCATTGCGTCCAAAATGAAAACAGTCTCACAACAAAATTACGCGTAGTATTTGATGCATCAACAAAAACAGAAAGTGGGTTTAGTTTAAACGACGTACTACAAAAGGGACCGTCAATACAAGAAGAATTAATTCACATATTAGCCAGATTTCGCACGCACAATTTTGTGTTAACTGCCGATATAAAAAAAATGTACCGACAGATACAGGTCTGTGAGCAACATCGTGATTATCAGCGTATATTGTGGAGAGAGAACGATAATGACCCTATAAAGATATATCGATTAAACACTGTCACCTATGGGACAGTACCTGCGTCTTATCTCGCGACGGCTTGCTTACAAAGATTATCGGAAATCGGACAAGTTCAATATCCAACAGTAGCACCATTAATTGCACATGATTTTTATATGGACGATTTTATCAGCGGCGCAGCTACAAAGAAAGACGCAATCGAGATACGCAATGCACTTATCAAATTAATGTCTACAGCTAAATTAGAGCTAGGTAAATGGGCGTCTAACGATTCGGATATAATTCGAGATGGTTTCGACAACAATGATGGCTTAGTGGATTTTCAAGAGACAAGTAATGATTTAACTAGAATACTTGGTCTATATTGGGACTCTCACACCGATGAACTTAAATATAAGATTAATGAAACGTCGTTAGTAACGCCTCTTACTAAACGCAACATATTGGCCGATATTGCACGTATATACGACCCACTCGGCTTAATTGGTCCGGTAATAGTATGTGCAAAATTAATCATGCAAGAGTTATGGAAAGAGGGTTTATCTTGGTCAGAACCGGTTTCGGAAAAGATAAGCAGTGAGTGGTATAAATACAAATCCGAATTATCGCATCTAAATGCAATTAAAATTCCGCGTCAAATTACGATAAACGATAAAATACACTCGATACAAATACACGGTTTCGCGGACGCGAGTATTAAGGCATATGGATGTTGTTTGTATTTACGTTGTACGGACATGAATAACAAACATAAGATACAATTAATTTGCGCAAAGTCAAAGGTAGCACCACTAAAAATATTGTCGCTACCACGATTGGAATTGTGCGCCGCTCTATTGCTAGCAAAGGTAGCAAATAAGATCGTACCAAGGTTGAAATTGTCAATCAGTAAAGCATATTATTGGACTGATTCCAGCGTCACATGGTGCTGGATTACGTCAACGTCGAAAAAATGGAAAACCTTCGTAGCACACCGAGTTGGTCAAATTCAAGAGATCACGTCTCCCTCAAACTGGTTTCACATTAGCGGTGTCGATAATCCAGCTGACGTGATTTCACGCGGTTGTTGTCCCACCCAATTAGCGAGTTTATCAGTCTGGTGGAACGGGCCAAGTTGGTTGTCACGACACGAAAACGAGTGGCCTGATACAACGAACCGCTCATTAGATTGCAACGAGGAGAGCGCAGAAACAAAAATAAATGAGATAAGCGCTCTATGCACTACGGCAAGGGATATAAATATCATAAATCGGTATTCGTCTTTCGGTAAATTGATAAGAGTCGTAGCATATTGTTTACGATTTAAAGCTAATTGCTTACGTAAAACCGACAAACCAGGCGACCGGTGCCGACTGATTGGTAATTTAAGTGCTGACGAAATAAAATTGGCAAAAACGGCATTAATTAAAGTTGTTCAAAGAAATGAGTTTGCTAATGAGATAAAATCTATGCTTAACGGAGAGGCAATATCAAGTAAGAGTAAGTTATTTCGTCTGCGACCGTTCTTAGATAAGAATAATATAATACGCGTGGGTGGACGATTAAAACATGCAGCATCAATTTCGATATTCCAGCGTAACCCTATAGTGTTACCACCAAATAGTAATTTCACGAAATTATTGTTATGTAATGAGCACGTAACACTAATGCATGGAGGTCCACAAGCTATGTTATCGTCGGTACGCATGAGCTACTGGCCAATTAACGGTCGCAATTTAGCACGAAACATAGTAAATAAATGCGTTATTTGTTTTAAACAAAAACCTATTATAATGCAACCGATAATGGGTGATCTGCCTAAACATCGGGTATCTCCAGGCCGCGCGTTTCTAAGATGTGGAGTAGACTTCGCCGGGCCCTTCATGGTTAAAACTAGCACTCGAAGAAATGCCCCGAAAGTGAAGTCTTATGTAAGCGTTTTTATTTGTTTAGCTACGCGAGCTATACATCTCGAGCTCGTCAGTGACCTGAGCACCGATGCTTTTATACGCGCATTAAATAGATTTTTTGACCGTCGGGGAAAAAGCATGGTAATATACTCAGATAATGCAACGAATTTCGTAGGGGCCAACCGGAAACTAAAGGAATGGTACCAATTATTTCATAGTGACGAAAATAAAAAAAGGACTATGGATACGTTATCAGATTTAGGCATTGATTGGAAATTCATACCTGCCCGTTCACCTCACTTCGGCGGTCTATGGGAAGCAGGTGTAAAATCCATGAAATCTTTATTATCCAAAGTCTTGGGTGATTCGTACTTTACTTACGAGGAGTTGCTAACTATTATAACCCGAGCAGAGGCGTGTCTAAATAGTCGTCCTTTAACACTTATGTCCTCCGATCCTAGTGATATGTCTCATTTAACTCCCGGGCATTTTCTCATCGGTGACTCTCTCTCCGCCATACCAGAAATTGATGACACAAACGTACCAACAAATTATCTATCTCGTTGGCGACGCGCGTCACAATATTCGGATATTCTATGGAGACGGTGGAGCAAAGAGTATCTGTCCCAACTTCAGGAACGGGCAAAGTGGGCAAGCGAAAAGGGTATCAAACTGAAGGAAGATTCCATTGTACTCATGCGCGATGAAAACCTTCCACCAATGAAATGGCGTTTAGGTCGGATTATCAATGTCATACCAGGGCAAGACGGTGTTATACGCGTGGCTGACGTTAAAACGGCGAATGGAACTTTTCGTAGAGCCGTCAGGCAATTATGTCCATTGCCATTTGTGGGTAATTGTAATTTGTAAAAAAAAAAAATATATTTTGTTTATTTGGTTTGTATAATATGCTTATTAGATGTAATTAAATTTTGTTTATATAATTTGAATTATTATTTGAAATGTTATTTCAAGGCGGGCGGCTTGTCACGTAGGCTTATTATATATTATTGCTATCTATGCACTTTAATGAGTACCTGGTCGTTATCAGTGTATTTTTGTCTTATTATTAATGTTAATTGTCGCTAGATCGGTGTCTCCCTCTTGCACTGCTGTTAGTCGGACGTGAGCACTGTGTCTAGCATAATATCGTGTAAAAATAAAAATAAAATTTACAGTCCACTAAAGAAAATGCGTTAAATTTATTAACCAGCGTAACAAATACTATAAAAGAACAATTTCCTTATCACTAGTACAATCAATTTATACTTCGGTATATCAATTTGGGGTGGAGCCTCAAAATATATCTTAACAAAACTTATTGTCACTATAAATTGTATTATTAAATTCTTACTAAATTTACCAATGAATACTTTTTTTTTTTTTTTAACAAAATTCTTTATTACGCTATCTGTTACAATTAGAACAATAAGCTTAAGTGATAATAACAAAAAAACACAGACAGAGGAGACTGAGGGAAGAGACCTCCCATCGGAGGTACTTCAACATGAATATTAATTTAAATTTAAGGTATTAGTCCTAGCATAATATTAATAATAGTGATAGTGCAGTGAATACATAATAGTTAAGTAACAAAGATCATATAAGTTGTAGTGATACATTTTTTTTTTTTTTTTAAATTATAAAAGTAGGTCACGACACCATTGCCTTTTTAATCTTTTGTGGGGATTTCCTGGAATAGTTGCAGATGATAGTTGGACAATAAGGGGATTGGAATGATGTGTTAACTTGTTATTGAATCGTTTATAGTGGAGCTTGGCTAGTTCAGTGACGGTGGGTAAATTGAAGTCAGAATGAAGGGTATCATTTGAAACATAGAAGGGAGCTTTGGAGATGGCGTGAAGGACTTTGGATTGAAACCTTTGTATACGGTTTGTATTTGATACTTTGGCTGAGCCCCATAGTTGCAAACCGTAGGACCAGATGGGCCTGAGTAGTAGTTTATACAGCAGTAATTTAGTAGGTAGTTTGATATTTTTAGAAGTTAGGAATGGCCGAAGAAGACGAAAACGATCGTTCAGCGTTCGAGTTTTATTTTTAATGTGAGCTGACCAGGTAAGTCGACGGTCGATGTTGACTCCAAGGTAGCGTACACATTGGGCAGTGGGGAGGGGTTGGTTGTTAAGGAGGAGGGTCGGGCACACTCCTTGCCGAAGCGTAAAAGTACAATGGATCGATTTAGATTCATTCATTTAACTCCCCATTCCTTGTACCAGGCTTGGAGAAGGTGAAAGTGGTCCTGAATATAGCTAGAGGCTAGATGAGGATCAGAACTAGAGGCTAAGATAGCTTTATCGTCGGCAAAGTCACCGACAAGCGTATGGAGGGAAGAAGGTAGATCAGATATATATATGTTAAATAGGAGGGGAGCTGTGACTGCGCCTTGAGGTACGCCTGCATTGATTAAAGTAGGAGCAGAAAAGGTGGAACCTACTCGCACTGAGAAGTGACGGTCTTCTAAATAGGATTTAAGGATTAAATAGTAGTGACTAGGGAGAAGAATCTTAAGTTTATATAAAAGACCAGCATGCCACACGCGGTCGAAGGCCTGGGAGACATCTAGAAACGCACCAGTGCAATAGAGTTTTTCTTCCAAGGCATAGGATATTTTGTCTACCAATCTGTGCACTTGATGAACGGTGGAGTGGCTATTGCGGAAGCCAAATTGAGAGTTTGGTAAAATGTTTGCAGTGTCGACAATGGGTAGAATACGTTTTAATAGCAGTTTTTCGAATAATTTTGAATATTGGGAGGAGACTGATTGGTCTCAGAAGTCGGGGAGTCCGGGGGCTTTTTGGGTTTTAATATGAGAATTATAGTTGAGTATTTCCAGAGAATAGGAAAATAAGATAATCTGAGCATTGCATTGTAGATTTGTGTTAGGAATAAGATAGATTTTTTAGGTAAATTTTTGATTACTTCCGCAGTTATTAGATCAAATCCGGGGGATTTTTTTCCTGGGAGCTTTTTAATATTAAAGTAAACTTCACCAGGGGAAAAGGCTTTAGGAGGAGGGGACATCTGTAGTGGAGAGTTGAGAAAGCTTTCAACTTCTTGGATTTTGCTGGGTGATAAAATATTATAATGCGGTTGGAAGGTATTTTCTAAATGTTTCGTAAATATGTTTGATTTATCTTGGTTACTAGCATTGAATTGATTTATAATGAATTTAATGTAAAAAATCTTAATTTTAACTATAATTTATCGGTTCTAGTTGATGTATATAAACATAAAAATTTAATTCCTACATTAGATCATGAGCACAACACTAGATATAAGCAAAATATTAATATACTTGTACCAAATCTGAACAAAGTATTTGGTCAAAGAAGCATTATATATACGGGTTTATATTTATGCGGTTCACTAAATATCAATCTAAAAAATTATATAGATGTTAAACATTTCAAAAAATATATAAAACAATTCGTTACCTACACGTAAACAACACGTATCTCCATTTTGAACATTTTTCAGGAGAGTGAAAAAACTATTTTATGTTGACTGCACATTATATGTAAAATTAATTTTGTTAGTTAAAGTTAGTACTACGTGTTATATGACTACTCAACAGAAAAAAAAACCAATTTCTGTAAAAATTTCTAGATATCTGGTACTTACGTGTTATTAGTAAATTGTTTTGGATATACGTGGAATTGCTTTTGGAGATACAAGCTATTGTTTCACTCCTTTTTGGTAATACGAGTTATTTCTGTCCATATTTATTTTTTATTTTTCTTATAACCTGCTATATTTATTTTGTAAATTGTATGATATCTTAATTGGTTAGGTACCTAATTAATTTAGTAAGTACGGCTATAAATCAAACATTCTTTATTGTTTTTTAACGAATTAAAAATATACAGCTATTATCATTATAATAATACAATAAAAACAGTATAACAATATAATAAAAACAGTATAACAAATAAAATGAAATTCATGACTTTTGACTAGAAACTTAATAGTCTTTTAATAAAAATATTTTAAAAAAAAAAAAGTTATAAATTTAGTTTAAAATAGTTAACATCTTGTAACTTATATTAAACAGTATAAAAATTAAATAATAATTATTTAGTACTTTAAAATAAAATAACAATAAAATGTAATATAAATTGTCATAACCAACAATATAATATATAAATAATAATAATAATAATAATAATATAATATTAATATAAAAATGTCATATTTTACCAGTCTTTGGTTTGTGTTAATTGGCATGAGGTAACGAATCATAAAACGGATGTGTGTCTATAGGTAAAAATGGTTTCAACTTTTGAAGATCATCCCGTTTAGATTTATTAAGTGGAATCGGTTCTTTGTATAACTTAGGGTAGAATAACGGTAGGTCTTTGATTTGTGATTTTCGTTGTGGTAAATCTTTATAATCATCATCAAACGATAATTTGTATTGAATTTTTTGTGCTTTAGGATCATATTTTAGAGATCTTATATCCTTAACCTCAGGGTCTCCTTTTGTTCGTCCAGGGCGAATGGATTTAATAGTGATGATGATTTTTAAAATCTAAAAAATTATCATGTGACAAATGTTTAGCTTCATAAGGTTCTGGATGCTTTCTAGCTTCTTTTGTTAATCTAATAAACTCAGATGGAAGGTAAATTTCTTTATTTTTAAGTTTTCTTTCTATAACACTATGTACTGCATCACATTCCATCTGTGTATGCCCTTTCACTAAAAATTTTTGTTCGATTTGTACCTGATGTTGAATAGAAAAATTGAGTAAAGCATTAGCCATTATAACGTTACGATTTTGGTATCCACATCCATCAGAATATAATATAATTTTATTTGGTTTTTGATTCAAACCTTCTTGTTCATGTTTAGCCAAGTATGAAGTTAAATAATCTGTAATAATTGAACAGAAAATTGAGGCTTCAAGCTCGCCTTCAGTTTCATTCCACCAGTGGTTAATACTTTTATGATTTGCAAGATTATATAAGGTGAAATTGTGTACCTTTAATTTCATAGAATAGTAAAGTGCACTTGTTTTAAGTATTGGTCACAGTTTAACCGATTGCAAATCCATTGTAAGTACAAGATATTGACTATCGTTTTCAGCAATCATTTTATCATTTTTTTTTTCATCTTGTGCGCGCTCTTTCATATTTTTATGATTTTCATACTCCTTTTCATTTATTTGTCTCATCTTAAATGATGTACAAGTGTCACACTGATCTTTTCTTGGATGAAAAATAGAAAAATTTTTTTCTTTAAGAAATTCAAATATATATGATTTACTTAGAGGCCTAACATTTTCCTCAGCACAATGCTTAACATACAAATCATACACTTCTTGTTTTGATTCAAAAGGTCCTTCTAAATATAATCTATTGGAACGTGCACGGCAATAATGCGATGGCATTTTAGGTAGACTTTCAACCCATGCATCAAGATGAAACTTCCTTTTATCCTTTGATGTACGAATATAACTTTCACTTTTTTGAATTGTTTCATTGTCACTTTTATCTTGCATTATTTTTGATTTTTGATTATGCATACCATGAATGGTTTCTTTAATCCAATTATGAATCATCCACTCGTTATCTCCTAAAGTAGCTATGAACATTTTCTTGCATACTTGCAAACGATCACAGTTTTCATATTTAAGATAATAACAGAATGTATTGTTTCTCCTACTAGTTTCTTCCAATACTCTAGAACGAACAGGATTTTTTTTATGACTGCATTTGAGATATAAGCTCTCTTTTCATCCCAATTAATTTTCCAAAACTGCTGGAATATTTCTTTTCTTTGAGTCTCTGTAAAAAGTTGACAATGACGAAATGCAGATTTTTTACATACTTTTGAGTTACATGTTTCTTTCATTTTTCTTTTATTCCTTAGTTGATCTTGGCTAACATTTTTTCCTTTTCTACTATAACCCATGTACTCTTGCCCAGCCATTCTTTTTAATTTTGATTCTTCACGGGATACTTTATTATATTTTTTAGTTTTAATTTTACTTTTTTTACTAAGCACATCATCAATCACTATTTCATCAATGTCAACAGTATTTATTTCACTACTGTTAGGTATTGGATGATTGAGTTCAACAAGACTTGTATTTTCTTCATAATCTTCATAATATTTTATTGTATCAATATATTTTATAACATTATACATTTCTGATTCTTCATTTGAATTTGTTTCATTTACTACATCAGCAATGTTTTCTTCTAAATTATTTGTTCTCATTGTATTATCATTATGAGCATCAAATGGTAATAGTTCTTTGATATTTAAAGATGATTCTAAATAAACAACATCAGCGTCTAAAATATCCTGTCTTGTAAGTTCATTATAACAATATTCAACTACAGGATTTGTTTCAATACATTTTTTTTTGCCATATCTAACATTGACTGCACACGGCGTTTAGACATTGTATGACGTAGTTATAAAGTACTATATTTTAGGTATTAATCCTTATTTAATTGATTTATAATATTGTATTAAATAAAACTATAATATAATAAAATAAAACACTTGTCTAGAACTTACAAGTTTGTAATATTACGTATCTCCATCAGTACAATTTACACAACAACACGTATCTACAAAAAAAAAAAAAAAATTGATATATTAAGATTATTAAGCTTTCTGACGGTTGTAAAATGACTTATTTGAATACATTAAAATGTTATTCATTATATTAAAATAATATTGACGGTAATTACCTGAATTTTGAGTGACAGCTAAAAAAATACGCCGAGTACAAGACGTGTAAGTACGTCGTACGACGCAAACGTCACTAACTATGGAATAAACTATGGAGATACGTGTTGTTGATGTTGAATATGTGATACGTGTTATCACATTTTAACGATTTTTGGAGGGAAAACATGATTTTATCAATATTATAGCTATTACAAATTATAACCGCAAGGAGATTCTAAATATTTTAAAATCAAAACATGGTTTTTGATAAAATTGGAGATATGTGTTGTTTACGTGTAGGTAACGAATTCAATTTATCAAATTTGTAAATTTTATTTCTTTTAAAAATATTACCAGTTATTTATATAAAATATTATTATTATTATTATTGTAAATTTATAATATTTATTTTCCTCTCTTCGTACTTATGTTTTAATTACCATTTATCAATTATGTTAGCATTATTATATATTTGTAAAAATCCTATTTCTATTAATTAATTAGTATATACTTATTTAATCTATAAGAACTGTGCCCCCAGAACAAGCTTTGCTTAAAGGGGGTACTGCAATATATTAAGAGGACGTATATATTAAGTGTTTTACGCGGGACAACTTTTCTCGCACAATATTGGTTGTAGAACTACCAAATTTTCACAACACGTAAAGAAGAACTTTATCTGTGCAACAGCGTGTTCTTTTTTTTTAATAGCACTATCCAATCATTTTTTATAAGTAAATTAAAAAAACAAAAAAACAAAATGTTTAGAAGCAAATAACTTTTATCATATTTATGGTATCTAAAATATAGGCACGTTGTTGCATAGATAATTTTCTACACTATATGTTCAGACATTTTGGAGCCGCAACTACAAACACAGAGTGATAAAAGTTATCCCGCGCAAAACAGTTTTACAACAAAAAAACATTTCGCTCCATGTGTGTTGCGCTCATATATGCATGCGGCAGAACTCGGCAGAACAACGTTCGTATCCCCACTCCAGTTTTCGTCGGTGGTGTGCGAGTTTGGACGGCCAGCACATTCCTTACCAATGACCAAAATAGAACTACTAATGATATCTTCGAAAAACATTATTATTTATAGACAGTAGACACAATCTAATACAATCTAATAATTCTACAAAAACATAGGCAGTGAGAGGGTCTGGCGTCTGGAATATTATAATAATTTATAATAATATACGAGAAATATTTCATATTATTATTATTTATTATACTATCGACAACTGAGTAGGTAGGTACAGTCTATTACTGATACGTTTTCATTCCCATCGCAAAATGTCGCCCAAAAAGTTTCGTGCCCGAGTAGGTAACACATGTATTAAAAAAAGAATGAAGAACATTCGTAATATGCCGTAAGTATCAGTATTTGCCATTTATAATTGATTTATTTATTTATTTGTATTTGTTAAATCTTGAATAAAAAATAATAAAATTGAAAATGTATCTTATTATTCTTATTTATTATTGTTGAATAATCTGTTGTTGATGCTGTACCTACTAAGAAAAACCAAAATAATTATTTAGATTTATTTACATCAATGAGTAAATAGTAAAATACTAAGTACAACTATTGATTATAAAATATAAAGGCCATTTAGGCCCATTTATTACTAATATGTAGGCATTTTACAAAATGTGTAATTTATACAATTTAAAAAAAAATAATTCACAGAAAATCGATTTCGACTTGTTTAGATTTTCAACAGTCAGAAAATACTGTTGAGTCTCAATATACTAATGATTCAAATGTTAGTACTACTGTGACAGATGATACTTTCTCAGAGTAAATATTAGATTATTAGATTTATGCGTTGTGTAGTAAACCATGTTTACTCATATAGTTTGACGTTTCCTGGAATTAGGTATTTTTACATATTATTTTGTCCTTTGGCCTTTTTTGATTAGGAAACGCGTATTCGGGGTCACGCCACGAATAAGAGGTCATGTGTATATAAGGGTATTAAATTAGTACATAGATTTAGAATTACTTTTTACTAGCTTACTGCACGTAGTTCTCAGGTACCGAGCGTAAACTCTGCCTACAAATTTTAAGTGCAAATGTATTTTACTTTGTGACTATTTTATTTTACATTATTTTATTAAACTTACTGTTTAACGTATAATACAATCTTGAATTTATTTACTATTTCCAAACATACCTTTGTGGCTCTACCAATTTATCAACAACAGGACATCGAAGCACGTCATTAAATAATTAAAGTGTACAAGTGTAGCATGAGAGTACTACAGTTGGAATATTATTTAAAGATCATGCAAATGATTCTAAACACAATGTTGACTATTCGTTTATATTTTGTAATGAAACGCAATTGGTTGGTAATAAATTGTTTTTTTTATTGAAATATCATGTTTTGAACCAATGTGCTCATTATTTTAGTTTTGTACAATTAAAATGTTTTGTATAACAATATTTTATAAATTATTTTAGTTATACTCGCCAGAGTGTACAATAAAAATATTTAATGGGGTTACATAAAGGGGTGGGAATGTGAACATATAACTCACAGTTTTGTTCGATAGTTGTTGAAGTATTGGCTCTGCTCTCTATGGCGGCGTACTTTCAACAACAACGGCGCGTACAGTGACACGGTAACACTTTATAGTGACTTACCGGCGTGGACGGACAGCGACTGGCTCTACTCTATTGGCGGCGGGCTGTTGAATCCTGGTCCTGGATGGTGAATGAATCTTGAGCTTCCCTGTGGTAGGTGGTTGTATGTCCTCGACTGATGGATTGACTACTGCTACAATTCACTTATTCGCGACGCACGGTCGTTCGGAGCGGAAAGGGAAAGCCGGGACAGACTATTGAGCATCCGTGTATACTGTATAACAATGTTTTACTATCGTCCGGCTTACTCAGTCTGGGGGCAATGCTGTGATATAGTGATGTGAAAAAAAAATCGATTTTTCAAAGAATCGATTTTTTCAAATTGAAAAATCGATTTTTTGGACCGATTCTTGGATGGACCGATTCAATTCGATTCGATTCGATTTGATAAGAATCGGAAATTTTTTTTTCCCGTTTATCGTTACTGGTGACTGCTGATTAGGTTAGGTTACATTCCTATATAATTTTGCCAGCCGCCGTGCATATTTGGCCCGAGAAGTAGGCTCCCCTGCATAAGAGAAGTTGGCCCCCCTGCATAATTATCCAACTTCCAGCTACTTGTATCTTACTATCTTGTCTAATGTCTAATCTCTAATCAGTCTAATGTCTATGTCAATTTCCATTCCATTTTCCATTCCATTTTTCGTTCTCGTAAGTCGAAGTTTAGTGTATCTCGTAGAGTCGAAATTCGGTCTGTCGAATTCACTTTTTACCCACGTTAATCTGTTCGAGTTCGATCCGTATTGTGTACTTTATAGTTAATGTTTTATATTACTATAATTTTAATTTTTAATTGCGTTCCGCATTCACGTTGTACGCAACCTGTACGTTGCTAAACAGTTGTTTATTTTAATAATTTTTTATAAAATAAAATCTGTTGACCACGTGAACACGTGATATGTCGTCAAAACACTCAAAACAATCAACTCCAAGAAGCTCCATTTGGGGCTACTTCACAAAAACTTCAGATCCCGAGGTCGTGACTTGTAAAATCTGTTATGCTCCCGTGAGACCATGTGGCAACACCACCAACATTCGCAACCACATAAAGCGTAACCACGGTTCAATGAAGATTGCCGAGGATGCAGCAGCTGCTGCCCCAAAGAACAAGGTTCCACGAAAGTCTTTTGCTTCAACTAGTTCAACTAGTTCAACAAAAAACTGTGATGAGTGTGATGATGATGTTGACGACCCAGCAGCATATTTAGGCGATTTAGCTCAAACCATTGTAAATAAGGTAAAATAATAAAATGCATAATTACTAATAATGTGCTTAAAGTTTAAACCAATTTTTTTTTAATATAGGCTCAAGTATCGCAAAGTAAATTAAAATTTGATGCTGTTGAACCTTCAACCAGTTCATCATCATCTGGCATCGTTGATAACGATTCATGGTCATTCCGTAGTAAATCCGTTACATCATCAATTGGATGTGGATCATCCAGTAGTCAGTCGGTGTGCTTAAAGCAACGTACGATGTTTGAGTCGTTTGCAGACATCAAATCATATGACAGTAAGAGTTAATTTTTTAATTCATAACTATAAAAGTATAACAAATGGTCTAAATTGTTTTAGAAGGAGGATCTAAGACACGTTCAATAACCAACGCGCTGGTCTTCATGCTGGCAAAGGACAACATGCCGTTAAATACAACCGAGAAAGAAGGATTTATTCATTTCATGAAAAAAGCGGCACCCATGTACAAAATTCCCTCTAGGACGACAATAACAAATTTAATTAAAACGAAATATGAAGTATTATCAGGGTTAGTGAAAACTAAACTTAGTCAAATTGAATTTTTAACTATTACCACAGATATATGGACAGATACTGTTAATACTAAAAGTTATTTGGGTATGACTGTTCATTTTTTAAATATTTCTAATGTTGCGCTAGATAGTGTGACGATAGGTGTAATGGAGCTTTCCGCCAGCCACACTGCAAATAATATATCCATGTGGTTTGAGCAACTTATTGAGGAGTGGGGTATCAAAAAAAAACAGGTTGTAACTGTTGTCACAGATAATGGGTCCAATATTTTATCTGCAGTTAAAAAAACCTTTTCACAAGAAAAGCATTTGCCGTGTTTTGCCCACACGTTAAACTTAGTGTCTGAGCGGGCATTGGAAAATCTCTCTGATGTACAAGTTCTTATAAATAAAATAAAATCTGTTGTGACTTATTTCAAACATTCGGTAGCTGCTAGTGATGAACTTAAAAAATTATGTAATTATAAGCTGAAGCAGTCTGTCCCCACTCGTTGGAACTCTATCTATTACATGATAGAAAGATTTATCTTATGTTCTAATTATATAGCTTCTGTATTGATTAACATGCGTGGGGGTCCTACAATAGTAACAGCTGATGAAATTGATTTGGCAAGAGAAATGTTATCAGTGTTGAGGCCAATGGAAGTGGCAACAAAAGAGTTGTGTGGCCAGAAATATGTGACTGGTAGCAAAGTAATACCATTAATTAATTGTCTCATTAAAAAAACTGAGAGTATAAATTTATCGAATCCAATTGCTTTAACACTAAAGCAGGCCATGTTAGACAATTTATATAAACGTTTTGGTAGGATGGAGGAAATAAGTTTGTTAAGTGTTGCCACTATCCTTGATCCCAGATTTAAAACAATTCATTTAAACAATCCTAACTCTAGTGCAAGGGCTATTAGGTTGATTAAAAATAAAATTACTGAGATCAAAAATAGTTCTGATGATACTAACTCCTCCTCATGCCATGGCTCTAGTGATGATGATGGTGATCGGCATGATAGTTTGTGGTCAGTTCACACAGAGCTGGTTACAAAAAAAGCTGCAGCAAAAACTTCTGAACAGTCTGAAGAGCGTATTCCCACAGACCTTAAGCATTATTTGAGCCAACCCACGATAAACTTAGGTGAAGATATCCTCAAATATTGGGACCAAAATGGTAGTATGTACCCTTACCTAAAAAAAATTGTACTCCCCTATTTATCTGTTGTTGCAACTTCCGTCCCTTCAGAACGTTTATTTTCGAAGGCTGGCAACATAATGACTGAAAAAAGAAATAGATTGAAAGGAGAGAAATTACAACAACTATTATTTCTGAGCTCCCTTGATTTTAATGACTGGCACTTAGAATAATTAAAAACTTATTTTTATTGTATATATTGTATATTCAATGTAGGCTGTACGGTTTTGTATATTATTTGTAAATATGTATATAAGTATATTGTTATTTTCTGTGTCACCTACAGTTTGTATATTATTTGTAAATATGTATATAAGTATATTTTTATTATTTGTAAATATGTAATCATCTGTATATTTATCTTGTATATTACCTGTAAAAATGTACAAAACATTTAATGAATCAATAGTGAGCCAATGGTCCTTTACACAAGATTTAGTGAACCATTAAATTTTATAAATTGTTTATGCAACCCAGAATTAATCTTGTAAAAGTTTATGTGAAAGTCCCAATGATATAATTAATAAAACCGTTTATGTTACATTATTTACCAATCATTGTTGTGTTATTTTATTTTATTAAATACATAAATCCTAACTCAGTCAACTCAAACTTAAATTTCAACATTATATACATATACTTGTATTGTATTAGATTCTTACTTAATTTTTTTTATTTATATTAACAAAAAAATATAATAGTATACAATATGTGTGAAATATTACTAGAAGTTACTCTACACTGCGGAAAAACCTTGTGCTGAACATAGTGGATGAATAATAAGAATAATAAAAAGTAATGACGGTAAGAAAAAACCAACCTGAGTAAAAATAGTTGAATATAATAAGAAATTTGTTAATGATAAAATGTATGGTAAAAAAAAACACATTTAAGTACTTTATGTAATGAAAGATTATTGTAGAATCAATTTTTTAATTTTAATTTAAAACTTATAATTATAAGCATCTAGTATTTCCTCTGGAATTGTATTTAATCCAGTCTGTTATTAATGTAATATTTTATTTTATTTAAAAAAAATTCATATTTTATCTATATTTGTTTATAAAAAATTATTGCGGATCATCCTCCCCCCTGTGACCAGCTATTACCATATGAACACTGTCACTGTCCATTGAAGTGGTGAGTTCCATTGGTTGTAAGTACTAAGTTGTAACAGCAACACTTGTAGCTCAAGCTTCAAGAGGGACTAAGGTAGAGAGTACTCGCATATCAATAATGAGTACGAAAACCTTTATATATAAATCAATATGAACCCGGGCATTACAAGGGAGAGGCAGAAAATGTCAAAAAGCACTATCTAGTTGTTTAAAAATCGTTATTTTAAGAATCGATTTTCCAAAAAATCGATTTTTTGAGCAACGATTTTTTTTTAATCGATTTTTTCCATTCCGATTTTAATCGATTCGAAAATCGATTCACCGACATGAATCGCACATCACTACTGTGATATGTTTGGTAATTGGCGTCCGTGTATAACGATGTTTTACTATCGTCCGGTTTACCAATATACCGCACTCTGCGGGTAAAATTGTTGATTTTGCCGTGTTTCTGGCTGCTACTTATCATACTCATGGCTTTCACGGGATGCATAAAACATACAATAGGTTTTTGAAGATTACCATGTTTTCTTTTTGACTTAAAACCCATTGAAATCTATTATCGATAGTTCGGAACAGGCGGATTTCAATGATGTCTTTAAAAGGGTTTTAAGTTTAGGGGTTCGGTACGAACATGAGTTTACTAACTCGGGCGGCGTGCCGTCGCAAAGAAAGTTTGCTTCTTCACGCGCTCTAGGGTGCGCCGTAACGGATGTTGCTGCGTTCAGCGGACGTGATGTGTTATTGATGCGCAAGAGCGCGTCGCGGTACTCAGTTCGCGAGAATAAACGGTTAGTGACGAGAGTGTGCCACGTGAGCGGGGCGTCCGGTTTTGTCTCTTTACAATTTTTAAAAACATTTTATAATTCAGTCACTAGACGTACAAAAAAATACAAAATAATTTAATTGATTATGATGTGAGTACTGAATATGTCCCTATATTTAAATATTATTTTGGCCATCAATATCTACATCAACACCTGTAAATGAAATGTCATACGCCGATATTATAGACCATAGATTAGAAACAACTGAATCTTCTAATGGCACCGTTGATTATGAGTACATTATTTTTAAATAAATTTAAAAAAATATGTTGTGTTAATATTAAATTTATACAATATATAGATCTCTAGAAGGTCGTAGGATTGTCGACATACGACATTTATTTGAACAAATTCAAAATAGCCGACACGAAAAATTTGACTGCTCTTTTTTAGATATGGAATTTTTAAAAAAATATCGCAGAGGTTACAGTTTAACATTTAAATTTGAGTGTAAAATGTGTGGTACAACTTCATTTATCACATCTGAAAATGAAAGTATGATAAATGCAACTAACTATTTGTCAATAAACACAGCATTAGTAAATTGCAGTTTAGCTGTTGGTAAGTGTTTGTTAAGTGTAAGAGAGATATAGTTTAATATGTAAACGAGCGATATTTTTAATAATAATTTTAGGAATTGGTCATACTCAATTGAGTGAACTATGCTCATCTGTCGAACTTCCGAACTTGTCATCTACTACTTATTTGAAATATTTGTCTAACATCGGTAGTACTGTCCAAGATACAGCCATGGACGAAGTGATTAAAGCAGGAAACGAAGAACGTAGATTGGCTATAGAGAGTGGCAATATTGATGAACATGGTGTACCACTCTGTACTGTAATTGCCGACGGCCAATGGTCCAAACGCAGTTATAGGACAAAGTTTAACGCATTTTCCGGAGCCGTGAGAAACATATTAAAATATTGAATAAATAAATACATTATTTTTATTTACGAATAATTTTAAAATTGTACTATACAGGCCACCCTCAATGGATACAAGACAAATTCTATTCGTTGGCATTCGTAATAGGTATTGCTCAGTGTGTCAAAGAGCTATTACTAAGAAGGAAGATCCACCAGTCCACAAATGCTTTCTAAATTGGAAAAAGGCGTCTACAGCAATGGAAGTAGACACAATAGTAGAAGGGTTTTGTAACAGCATAAATATGCATGGGTTGAAGTACAATAAAGTGATCGGTAAATATTTGTTGTAATTTATTTACATACAGGGCCTGATTTACCAATTCGTGGGCCCTGTACAATTTACAACTTTGGGCCCCAAATTGTCCATCTCTATTTTCTTCAATGCTAAAATAAAAATGTACGCATAGTATATTTTTAAACTAATGCTGTTGCTATCTAATTAGTATATGAGTAGTTGGAGCATAGAATAAAATTGTATTGTTAAAAAAATTCACAAATGACTAATAATTAATATACAATAATTACGATTGACGTAAATCGCAGGACTACGCAAGACATCGTCAATAGTATTATATTACGATTATTAGTAATATATTATTATATAATATTACGACGATAATAACGACAATGACTTTTTACAATCTGTATAACCCAGCAAAATATCCAAGTAAAATTGTGTTTTCCCAAAATATTATGATATTGATATTTATAAATATTTTATTATTATTACGATATTTCGACGAGTTTTACAATAATTAAAATTTTAAACGGTAATTTAAAAATATTATTGTGAAACTACAACTTGTGCAATTTTTTCACTCCGTTTAGAATTTAAAATAGTTTTTGATAATATTTCAGGTGATGGTGACACTAGTGTTACCAAAAACTCAATGAAGTATTACCATATGGGAGTGATTTTAAAATACAAAAGATTGAGTGTAAAAATCATCTTATGCGAAATAACTACAAAATTTACCGCGCTTACTAAAAGGACTGAATATTCAATTATAATACAGAAGTTTATAACTCAAAACATTATGCGTTTTCGTTCTGATATAACCAAGGTTATTGAACATCATAAAAACACTAATGTACCACTTCGCGTAAAAATTAATGGTCAGTGTATTTTTTTATAATATAAATTGAATATTGGTTGTGAACTTTTTATTATTATAAAAATAGCATTGTTTTTAATGTGTATTATTTTATATTTAGAACTTAAAAATGATATTTCTAATAGTGTTTATCATAGACTAGGATATCACAATAAGTGTGCAGCATATTTTTGTTCTGGGCCAAAAGTTGGTAAAATTAATTTAGTACCAGAAGCAGAAAAAACAGGAATCATGGCTGATATTAAGAATATAGTTTATAGATTGATTATTAATGTGGACAGTTTAATTGAAAGTATAGATACTAATCCATGTGAGCAGTTTAATGCTATAATAAATAAACATATAGGAGCAAAACGCATTAATTTTATACAGGGGTCTAACTATAAAACTAGGGTAGAAGCAGCTGTAAGCAGCTGTTATAGCATTTAACTCAAAAAATTATATACGAACAATACATAAGAAAATTGTTGCAACTAGTCCAGGTAGGAACTATATTATTTGATAATAACTGTACATAAATAAAATAAATGTAATTTTGATACTATAATATCATATCATTATAGGAAAATTTTCTAAACTGCACATTAACAACATTGAACGCATTAGAAAAAATACAACAATGAGAAGAAGAAAACTATTTGCAGAAGGAATTAAACGATCAAAGTCCAAATTAATGTCTAACGGACCCGATGTGGATTATGGGTTGGCCCTACCATTAGACGATATTATGAGCTCTGAAGAATTGCAAAAGAAAAAAATGTTGTTTTTAGAAAAATTAGAAACAATTGATAAAGAGGAATTAGAATATAATATATTATAATAATTATTATATTGTAATAATTTATCAATTCCTTTTAGGCTTTAGGTATATCTACTAAACTAAACTATATTCAGTAGTTATCTACTAGTTATCACTAGTTTTACTATTAAAAACTTGGCCATTTACCTGCATACCACATTTATATTTGTATATATAAATCTATAATAAGTATTTAATTTTATAAAAGTGTATGGTACACTAATGTAAGCATTCGGTATACTTAATATAGACATATAGTATCATTTAAATATTTTTGTATGGTTTTTTATCAATTTAAAAATGTTGAATACTATTTTAAATGTATAATACCAAAAAAACCATCACTAATGAGTAGGTAATGGGTAATTAGTGATTGTAGTAGTTTGCTAGTATTATTTCAGTAGTATAAAATTATAAAAGTAAATTATGACAACTACATACATAAAAATAAAACTTATTAAAAAAAAACAAAATTTATTAAAATACTGAAATATTAATTCAGACATTTGAAATATTTCATTTTTTTAAATTTCATGACATTTTCAAACACTACATACAATGCAATGGACCAATATTCAAAACATTTATTACGATAGTGAATTTTGGAACACTAAAATGGTTGAAAAATTAAAAATATATGATAAATTCATAAATTTTGCAAAAGTTATTTATATTATTTAATATTTGTATGGGTTACAATTTTTTACAGGTTTTACTTGGATCAACTATTTCCGGAAGCAAACATTCTAACTTTACGGAAAGAGAATACAAATTGAAGACATTAGAGAACCAGCTCATATAACAGAGTCAAAAAATTTGCAAAACCAAAAAATTGCAGCAAAACGACAAGTGGTTTAATGATGTTTTTATGTTTATGATATTTATTTTTACATTCAAAGTATAATAAAATATACTACTACATAATTTACTAGTCTAATTATTAATGCATACATTCATTCAACATAAGCATAGGCGTGCGCACGGGGGGTTCCGGGTGTGCCTGGGCACCCCCCGACAATGTAATTGGGGCCCTAAAATTTAAGACCTATAGTATATATATAGGTCCGTATTTTAACTAATTTTACTAGAATAAAAATGTTATTTTTTCTAAAATATGTGATAAAAAAAAATATATGTTTGGGCCGTTTGGGGATAAAAAAATAATACAACGTAAAATATTTTAAATTTTGCATGGTAAAACTTGTTACGATTACAACAGCTAGCTGCTAGATGTTATCGACTACAAAAGTAAAAATAATAAATAAATAATGCAATTATCTAAAAATAGATTTTAGATCCAACTATTTAATGAAATATTATATATAACTTGGAACAGTTGGAACTAGTAATACCACTGAATAATTTGTGATTTAATTCCGTGATACCATTAGAGACCATTATACGGGTTATGGAGTTATTTTTACATTTTGTAAAATCGAAAATAAACACAACAACTGATATCTACTATTTGTTATAATAATTATAACATTGAAATATTATGATTTGACTGTTAACTAAAATAAATATTATTTACGAGTTATTCTACAGCGATCACTGTCCAGTGTTCACTGATTACTGAACCAACGTTGTAACTTGTAATATTATTTTATTTTTTTAAATTTAAATCATGCCACCTAAAAGCGGTTGCCAAAAACGTAAAGAAAAAATTAAAAACGATTTGGAACTGAAGAAAATTCGAGGTTCTTTAGACAAATTTATTCTGCTCAAAACAAATCGTAAGTATATCAATTTTATAGTAATAGTATTATAGTAAAAATGTAAAATAGTAATGTTTAAGTCCTATAGATACTATTAAATTTAAATCCTAGATATAAAAAAAAACTAAAATATGTTTATTGTCATTTCTTTTTGCCATTAATTGTTATAAATTATTTATTAATTATTATTATTGAATTGAAAAGTGAGTTACCTACTTACTTAATAAAATAAATGAATAAATTATCGAAATAATTTTAATAATCAACTAAATATAAAATGTAATTAAAACATAAAAAAATCTGAATACAGGGCTGGATTTAGAGGGGGGCTCGGGGCCCAGGTCCCGGGGCCCCCACAAGATTCAATTAATAAGAGGGACAAAAATAATTACCAAAAAAATTAAAAATTACCAAAACCTTTTTTTTTTTTAATATTTCTAGTAATTTGCAAAAAAATATTATAATTTTTTTTTAAAAGTTTGACAAGTGGTGCTATTAGTGTGTGATTAAACGAATCACCAGATTGGGATTGGTAATATTATACCATTACTACTTAATTATAAATAAAATTACTCAACTACAGTGTTGAATGATGCGTCGTAAATCATTATAGTTATTTGAATATCAAAATACTATTGTAGTATTATTTCGTTGGTGTTGTATAAATTATTTTACATTTATATACACTACGTTCAAAATATGGTTTTTATTTCCCTTCAAAAATATTACTCAGTGTCTAAAAATAATGTTTTGTTTGATACTATCTGTTTTTTTTTTGCCATATCAATAATTAATATAAACTAGTCAACTAGATAGTGTTACTTTCATCAAGTTTATCTTTAGTGCAATAATACATTTTTTTCTAGAATAATAATTTATTTAAATTCAATGGTTTTGATGTACTAAAGTAAAAAATGAAAAGAGATGACTATAAAGGTTACTTGTATTTACTTATTAATTGTTTAAATTTAAATTATTAATTTTAAAGTTTAAGTTTTAAAGTATGTATATCAACTAAAAATTCTTATATTTCAATCTTATGTGGGCCCTGGTGCCCCTACAACCCTAAATTCGGCCCTGCCTGAATATAATGATAATATTAGGTAAAGTAAAAAATATAAATTATAATTATTTAAACAATAAATGGTCAAGTAGAAACTAATAGTTACAATATTGAATATATTTTTAAAACTATTAATTACTAAGTTTATATTTTATTATATTTTAATAATTTATTAATATTTTTTATTACACAAAATAAGTGCAACTTGCAGTTGCAACATAATTCATAATATCAAATTAATATTTGTATTATTATTATTATTGTTATTAAATATTAATGATTATAAATATTATATTCTAGCTATAGTTGGTGACGAAAAGAAAAATGATAATTTAGTATTAATTACATCTACTAGTTCTTCTTCTATACCATTTGTAAAGTTGCCTGCTGAAGAAGATAATATCACTAATTCTAATTTATCATATACTAGAAATATCGATGAATTAAAAAATGTTAATGATGGTAATTGAATATATATGGTAAATATTGTCTGGTAAATAGTTTTTCTATATGAATTATATTTTGCAGTTTGTATGGATGGAAATTTTCAACAGAATAATGATTCAACAATTACTGAATTAATGACATTAAATTCGCCTCAAAAAGAATGTTCTGATATTGCTATGAATGATACAGACTTACCATTTTCTACTAAAAATGAAAATATTTTGCTTTCATCTGATCCTTCAGAAAACTGTAAATATTATAATATCAATAACTAAATGTTTACATTTTTATCAATAAAATTGACAATTTTTGTTTCAGTAAATACGATTAGTCTTTTAGATCTTGTGCATACATTGCCAATAGACCGTTTTTGTTTCAAAGATCAAGTATTAAAAGGACCTTATCAGCCAATCTTAGACATTTATCCATCAACTATTCAAGGGAACAAACGTAGATCTTTTCAAAAAAATTGGTATACTTTGTATAACTGGATAGAATATAGTACCAAATTGGATGCTGTATTTTGTTTCCCGTGCAGATGTTTTAGAGGTAATGAAAGTAATAATAGTCAAACAACAATAACATTTTCAAAAGTTGGATTTAAAGGATGGAACAAGGCCAATGAAGCTTTTAAAAAACATCAATTGTCAAAATGTCATGTTAATAGTTCAACTTCCTTACATAATTTTTTAAATGAAAAATCAATTGACTGTGTATTAGACAATGCTAAAGAAGTATCATTGAGTAAAAAAGCAGAAGAACGTATTAAAAATAGACAGATAATGAATAGGTTGATTGATATAGTGATTTGTTTATGTAATGGAGGAAGGCCGTTCCGTGGTCATAATGAAAGTTCAACAAGCAATAACCAAGGACTCTTTAAAGAAATATTAAATTTGTTATCAAAGTATGATGATTTACTTAAAATTCACTTTCAGGAAGGTCCAAAAAATGCACTTTATAGAAGTAATAGAATCCAAAATGATATTATTACATCAATACATACAGTTGTTCTACAAAAAATTATTTCAAACATTAATAGTTCATTTATTTCAATCATGGCTGATGAGACAAGTGATGTCGGGCATCGCGAACAAATGTCTATTGTTGTAAGATATTTTGATGATAATGTTAATAGACCTATAGAAACATTTGTTTCGTTAAAACGCATGACATCAGTAACTGCTGAATCAATTTTCAATACATTATGTGAATTTCTAATTTTAATTAAAAAAAACTGGAAATCAGTGGTTGCTGTATGCTTTGACGGAGCGTCAACTATGGCAGGTAGTATAAATGGTGTACAAATGAGATGTAAAGAACAAAATAATGAAATTATGTATGTGCATTGCTATGCGCATTGCCTAAATCTTACACTAATTGATGCTGTAAATGAAAAAAATTCTAAAAAAGTAGTTAAGAATCGATTGATTTTTAATTTCCTTGGAACTATACAATATGTACACAACTATATAGAAAGCAGTCCAATGAGACACTCAACACTAGAAAAAGTTGCTAAAGAAACAGGAATTACTCTTCTAACATTAAAGTCCTGTTCAATTACACGATGGGCATGTCGTGCGGAAGCTGTAAAAGCTATTAAAAATAATTATAATGTTTTATTAACTGCAATTGATGAAATATGTGAAAACACTTCAGTACCTGAGATGAGAGCAAAAGGAATTGGTATTTTACAACAACTCCAAACATTTGAATTTATTTTTGGCATGGAATTAATGAGTCCTGTTTTAAATATAATATTAAAAGTAAGTTCTATGCTGCAGTCTCCAAAAATTGACCTTTTGATTGCAGCAGAAAGTGTAAATACTTTAAAGAATACCTTATTAAACATGAGAAATAATGAAGAAGAATACAAAATTATATTTTCCAACACTGAAAAAATGTGTACAATGCATAAAATCAATATTCCAGAAGTAAAAAAAAGAAAAGTTACAACTAAAATTGATCCGTCTCCTTCAAATCAAGTATTTTTTAAGACTAAATATGAAGAATTAAAAGTTTCTGTATATTATCCATTACTAGATGATCTTATTTCTGGAATAAATTCAAGATTTAAACAATGGCCCAAGACCGTCTGGAATCATTAATTTTACTTTTTACAGAACAAGAAATGGCCTCTAATGTTGAAGTAGATTTGGTTATAAATGAGTTTAGTAATTTAAGTAATAGACGCATGTTGTTATAAATTTATCATTTTTATATTAGAATATTAAATAAAAAACTGTAAGTAATGTTTATTTGTGCATTATAATTTATTAAAATATGTACATGTCTTGTTAAGAGAGGGCCCGAATTAAGAAAAGGGCCCGAAAAAAATTGTAGGCACCCCCCGAATTTCAGGTCTGCGCACGCCTATGAACATAAGTCGATCAGCTATATTGATCAGCTATATTAAGATAATATATATATGTATTTTTTTAAGTTTATAAGTTGTCCATAAGTTTTCCTTTAAATAACTATAAAGAAAACTATAACGACAACGATTTATCCCCAAACGATATTAAATATGTAATATAATTCAAAAAGCATAAATCATAGATACTTGAAATTTTCACCAGTTGTTTAGATTGCCATTTACTTTACATAATTTAATTTACAAAATTTTTCGTTTATTTTAAGACTATTTATAAAATAGTTCATTAAATGTTATAGCATTTTAAATATTCGATTTTTTTTTATAGATGTCGATAAAAGATTTGGCTGAGTCAAAATACTTGAAAAGTAAAGCAGTGTTTTGTTTTTTGAAATACATTTTGAACAATATTCTACTATCCTACTTGTCCAGTGTCTATATAATAGGTACATTAATTATGAATCACAAACTAATAAATATATTATTGAATTCACGCGTAATATTCATATCTTTGTTATTACTTATTAGTTATTAGTAAATAACAGGTTTCAAATTATTATAAGTAAGATAGGTAGAAAGGTACGACCTTTTAAAAAACATACCTATGTGGTAGCAGCATAACGTATAGTAATACTGTATTGAATATATTTTTTATGAAGTAAGTATTTAATAATGCAATAAATACAAGCCACGTAGGTACGCGCGAATATTAACATGATTACGGAGCGCCGCGGTGGCAATGTGGCATAATATGCGTGTATGCATTGTATACATATATATATATTATATATATTATATATATACTTGACCTGTCACAGACGAAGGTTGAGAAAATAATAAACGTCACTCCCGAATGAGCAAAATCTTCGGCCAATCGTCGACTACGAGTAATGGGCGCGGCTTAAATGCCGCGTGCCTGCGCATCGCGAAAACACTTAACAGCGTGTTCTCTCGGCCGTTGTATACATTTCGCTTTAGGTGTGGCGTCCTCTTAAGCTAAATTTTGTAAAATAATTGTATGATATCCTTATGTTGCAAAAATAAATTACTATTATTATTAAATTTGACATCCCAATCGTCTGGGTGCTCTATAGAACATTTTGATAACACTGAAATCATAGTGGCGTTTGAACGTTCTACCAGTCCGTTTGCTTGAGGGGTGTATGGTGGACATAGTGGATGTTGTATTTCAAATTTTTCTAAAAATAGTTTAAACTTAAAACTAGTAAATGAAGAACCATTGTCAGAAATATATGTAACTGGTAATCCATAGTGATTTATGATATCATTTTCAAGTGTATGGATGATGTAATTTGTGGCAGTGGTACATGTTGGTCTAGCTAAGAGAAATTTGGTTGCGTGACAGATGTGTGCTATTATATAACAGTTTACTGCTTTTGTAGTTGGAAGCGAAAGGTAGTCAGCTGAGATGATTTCGAAGGGGACTTCGGGTATGGGTCTCTCACCTAACATTCCATACGCTAGTGTAGTTCTTCTGTTAACTTGTTGGCAAGTATTACATCCGTGAACAGTCTTGTCTCATGGAACTCCACCAGTAACGTGCTCTAATCCTAGATAAAGTCTTCTTAATGTCGAAATCTGTGTTATCATGACGATGTTGTAAAATTGTATTATGGTATGAAAATGGAATAACAATTTTAGGTACCTCACCTACAGTTTCCATATTAACATGGACTAAAATGTTATTTTCATGTTTGTACATACGTTTTATCTGTAGAATATGAGCTGTGTTTTCTGTGCTCTTAAGTTTCTTATTGATTTGCTGGCAGAAGGCATCTGCTTGTTGAGCTTGTACTAATTTCTCGTTTTGTGAATTCATGATTGCCAAACAACATAGATTTTCATCGTTTACAGGTTGAGGATATCTTGATGGATGGTCTGCAATGATATTCATTTTTCCAGCTCTGTAGATGGGTTTAAAATCAAATGCTGACAAGTCAACAACATATCTGGCAAACTTTCTGTTAAGCATTGCTTTGTCGACAATGTACGCTGTGGAATAATTATCGGTTATTAGTTTGAAGGTTAGACCGACCAAGTATAATCGAAATTTTTCAGTTATAGCCCAATGTACTGCTGTAACCTCTAACTCATTACCGTGGTAACGTTTTTCTGGATTTTTAAGAGTCCTACTTGCATATTAAATTATACAAGTACTGTCATAATGTATCTGGGAGAGACAAGCGCCTAGGCATTCGTAACTTGCGTCTGTCTCTACTGTGGTTGGCACGTTTTGACGAAAAGCTGCAAGAACTGGGATATAAGTAATTGCTACTTTTAATTTAACAAAGGTTTGATATACATCATCTGATAAAACAATTTTGTAGTTAGATGATATGTTACTTGATATTGGTTTATTCTTCAAAATGTTGGTCAAGGGACGCAAAGTGATTTTTGTACCGTCGTAATGCGTTGGCAAATCCTAAAAAGCTACCAAGTTCATAAAGTGTACTTAATGTTTTATACCTTGGGACTGCTTGGGCACGTTCAGGGTCTAGTCTGTCTCCCTTCTCATCTAGTATTCTACCTAGAATCTTTATTTCCTGTGCAGCAAAACTACATCTTTTTTTGGTAAATTTCAGGCTGTATTTTCTTGTGTTTTCAAAAAGTGACTCTAGGAAATTCAAGTGCTCTTCAAATGAATCATATCCTACTGCTAAATCATCATAATACTTTGCTAGTCCTATTTTAAGTAAATCATCATAAGCAATCGAAATTGCCCTAGCTAGAAGTGCTGGTGCGTTAGCAAGTCCAAATGTAACTCTGCAAAATTCAATGTGGTAGTCGGGAGTCACCGCAGCAGTTTTAAAAATGTCATTTTCTTTAATCTTAAAATTTTTAAAAGCATTTGTAATATTTACCAGTGATTTGAATTTTTTTTCAGCTATTTTATTGATCATTAAGTCCATTTCATCCATAGGAAATTGGTTTTTTATTGTGATTGGATTGATAGTTCTTGAGTAGTCGACAACCAATCGCTTTGGAATTGACTCATGGAATGGTTGATGTACAACGAAGGCAGGTGCTGCATACGGAAAGTTAGACATGCGACACATTCCTAGTGCTATCCATTTTTCTACTTAAATTCTCATCATTATTCTGTCCGGATCTGTTGCTTTGTAAGGTTTACATTTAATAGGCTTGTCGTTTGTCAAGAAAATATCCATCTCTATGTCAGAAAATTCTCCGATTTCAGCTTCAGGTGTTGAAAAAATGTCTTCATATGAGTTAAGTAAAGATTCAAGTTTCTGGGGTTGTTCTTGATTAAGAAACGGTTGGTCTACTTTTTTGGTTTTCATCTCAGATGTTTTGGTAATATGTGGCATGTTGTTATATCAGTTTTGTACAACGCATCCAACAAATGCCTTTTTGGAATTAACATATCCAAATTCTTGCATTGATGCTGGTGTTGTTATACATACAGCACCGTTTGGTTCAATAGATATTGTTGCCTGTACAGCTCTTTGCCAATCACGGCCTAGAATCATTGCACCTCGATTAGCATCGTAGGTACCTTTGGCATAACATAATCCATGTTTCCAACTTGTACTCTGAGACTTATCCGACCGCTTGTTGTGCAATTGCCTTCAGGTGTGACGTATGATCCATCTTGCCATGGGAAAATGGTTGTGTTTTCTGGAACAAAACCCCTTCTAAGTAACGTTACACATGATCTGATATCGGGTAAAGAATCAATAGTCATATTGCCGTTTATGGCTGGAATTTGAGATACTTTAACAAGGTATTCTGAAAATAAATCATCTTGAATACAATTTATCGTTTTGGTTGTCACTGTTTCTTTAGATTTTACTTCTTTATTTAAATTATTCTTATTAAAATTGGTGGTATCTTTCGAACTTGTCTAGTAACTATGTGCTAATTTTTCTTGAGGTGTATTTTTACAATTATAACTGATATTTCCTACTTGCTTACATCTGTTATTCTTTGTGAACTGAAACGAGGAATGTAGTTACCATGTTCTTTATGGTTATCTTGAGATTTATGACTAGTTGTATTTTCTTTGGCATATTGACATTTCCGAATGACATATAACTGTACAGCCCTGTCTGGGAGGTCCTTAACAGAAACACACATTGCTGTTGTCAATGGAATAGCCCATTCATTTTTGGTTATGCCTTGTAAGATTAAAGATACTCTGTCTGACTGTTGTAGTTTGAACGGGGTAGTCTATGATAGTATCATATATATCATCTGCAATTAATTCGTTTGGATGTAGCGTACGTTTGGCTTGGAACTGTATAAATTCTGAAAGAGTCATCTTGACTTTAAATCTATCTATAATACCCTCTTTCCACGTGAGCTATTCTTCAAATGAGCGGCCAGATACAAATGTAGGGACCTGCGTCTTGCGACGCCTCGACAATATACGTGCTAGTGTAGGGAGGGGTTGGGGAAAAGACAAAATAAATAAGTTACGACATTTGCAGGGCTGCCACTCACATTTTGTTCAAAAAAAGTGAAAATAGCATGAATATAAGGAGGATATAGTGAACAAATAGGCTGACATGTGTGTATATACACAATATGTGCTTCAACTAGATCTCCTTTCTGAAGAGCGTTCTTCAGTCTTTCGTTATCTTCTTTTAAAAATTTATCTGATGCTTTTCTTTTATTTTGAACTATTACTTTATCATTTTTCAATTGCTGTTCAAGCTTAGAAATATCTATTTCTTTCTCCAAAACGTCTTCTTGTTTTCTTAGTTTTTTTCTGCTTCTTCTATCTGTTTTTTATCTTGTTCTATTTTTTATTCTTTTCAGATTCTATTTTTTTTTGCTCTTCAAGGTACAAAATATATTTCTGGTAAGTATTTCTAGCAGAACATATTAAATCTTTTGTAATTGGAACAAAATATGGTTTATTTTTAAATCTACGCAAACCGTCTTTAATGTTAAGACGAGAATTCAACATTTTACATGACGTAGCAGATTTGTCTTCTGTTAATACTTTACCAGAAATTGAAAACCCTCTTTCTACATCTGCGCTTCCACGAGACAAAGACAAAACACATTTCACAATAGTAGTTATTAAAGGAAATTTTGGTCCATCCATAGTATTTTTCATATTAAATACTTGTCTCCAAAAATGATCAATTCTTTGTCCACTAACATATGTTAAATTTTCTAATCTTAAAAGTTTCCATTCATCAGATAACATGGTTATATCTACCTTCACAGGTAAAAAAAACGAGCCACTTTGCCAATATCATAGCAACTTTGTTATTTTTTAATTTCTGGAGGCTGTAAACATCTGAAATACTTGATTTTTGGCGAAACACCATAAGAACTTTTATTCAAAATATATTTAGCTCCATTAATATAATGCTTTTTGATATTTTCTACGAATATTTTTTTATCAATTTCTTTGGTATTACTATTATTTAATAAATCTGAAACTTCTGAAGGCAAGTGAGGTATTGTCAACAAATTGTTACTATCAAATACAGATTCATTACCATACCATTTAATTGAAATATTTGGTTTGCATATACGTCCAGCAATAATGAGAATTAGCTTTTTAAGTTCATCATGTAACACATGAATCAAAGGTTCTTCTCTTTGAAATAAAATATTGAAATTTTCATATATTGAAGCACTATTAATTACAAAATATATTTCAGCTTTAAACAAAGAATTTTTTAATTGCTTAACAATACTTAGATACCTTGAGGCATTCATGAGATTGGAAAATTTTTGAGGGATAAAAACGGTAAAATACTCAATGGACAGTCCCATTGTTCAATAATTCTTAAAGCTGCTTTACCTAAAGTCAGCCATCCTGAAGAACAATGTTTTAAAAATTTGTGTTGAGTATCCGAAAGTTTTATTTGAACATTTGTAAATACTTCACAGCGTTTAGGCCATCCAATGAAAAAATAGTACACATCAATAATATATTCAGAAACAGACATTTCAATCACATGTAAACCCTTTAAAAAAGCATTATGCACAATATGTATATTACACGTACCCATATTGATTAGTCCACAACCTCTGCTACATAAAATATTTTCATTGATTAGTCGAAACACCTTTTTATTGACATTAGGTCCGTCATTTCCAAGCATGAGCATTTTCAAATGTGATATATTAGAGTTGTGTAAAGACAGCATTATACTTATATTCTTCCAATTTTTCACCAGTTGCAGATGCAATAAAAAATGTTTCTAAATGACAAGTAACTATTTCATTTTCTTGATCACTCCAATAACGTAATGCTACTTGTAGTTCTTTTTTTCCTTCGACATTTGTTGTTTCATCATAAATGAGGGTATAATAAACTTTGTTACATTCTTCAAGTAATATATTTCTGAAATATGGTCCTTAAGCTTCTGTAATTAAATATGATAATTTTGTACGACCAAGTGAGAAACACGAAGGAACTCCATCACTAAACATTGCTTTAAAAACATCAAATAAATCATTGCACGAAGCAGCAGAATAGTTACACAGAACTGTTTTCATTGACCAAATTATTTCTGCATTAGTTGATAGGTCTTTAGCACAAAAAGTATCTAATGTCAATGTTTTTGTTGATACATTTGAATCAGATTCTGAGAGTGGCAAAGAAGACAAATGTAGCTGGTTACAACCTAGTTTTAAACTACAATTACTTTTATGTATTTTTGTTGAAACGTGTCGAACAATGGCTTGGAATCCTTTTTTATCAATTTTTATGGAATTCACACATAGTTTACAAAATATTTCTGAATCGCCACTTTTGCTTGCCCATTTTGATATCTTGAAACCTAGACTATCAGTTCTATCAAGCCTAGAATATTGATTTGCACTTTGGTTTAATTCATTATTTATTCATTCACTTGTTGTCAGTGGTGTATTGGTAAATATATTTATGGGTATACCCACTAAGCCACTAATAAAATATGTATATTCCACATAAAAAATTTTGTCGCTCCGCTCGAATTGTTTTTTCTCAGAAGTCGTTACATTACAATAATTAACTTATATTATATTTTTTTATTTTTTATTTTTTTATTATAATATTTTGTTTTTAGATTCTGAGCGAAGCGATGAATGTATTGATTCTACAATGATGTGTGTTTTTTTTTTAAACATAAAAAATTTTGTCGCTCCGCTCGAATTGTTTTTTCTCAGAAGTCGTTACATTACAATAATTAACTTATATTATATTTTTTTATTTTTTATTTTTTTATTATAATATTTTGTTTTTAGATTCTGAGCGAAGCGATGAATGTATTGATTCTACAATGATGTGTGTTTTTTTTTTTATTTTTTTTTTTTATTTTTGTGTCTGTCATCACCTTTTAGGACAGTAAAAGTGCTTGGATTTTCTTCAATAGTAACTTTTCTGAGAGGAAAGTGAATCTAGTTGGTACTTTGGGGGGTCAAAAGCAAAAATTTCCCAGTAGTTTTCACAAGCGACGTTTTTGGTTTTTGGTGTAACTCTAAAACAAATGACCGTAGGGACATGACATTTTGACTGAATGTTTATATTAGCATTTTCTATACACCATAAAATTTACAGAATATTTTGACTCTTTTTGAGCTGTTTACGGCCATTGTCAGTTTTCAATTTTTTTAGTTTTTTTTTTCTATAAATATCAATAAAATTTTATCTTTTGATTAAAAAAGCTTGAAAATTTAATAGAAGGCTCCTAGGTTATTGTTTCAAAGGCAGATGAAAAAAATTAAAAATCCTTAGTCACAGTTTTTAATTATAAGCATTTAAAGTTCAAATTTTGACAAAATACGGAAAAATCACGAAAAAAAGCAAATTATTTTGAGTTGAGAATTCATAAAAATTTTTCTTTTTAAATCTAAGATTTGAAAATGTAATATAAGATTACTCATAAGTTTGTCTACCTTTATCAAAAAAAAAAATGTCTAGAAGAAACTTAAATTAAATTTTTATGAGCGTCTGAAATTTATATTTTTACAACATTTGATATTTACTCGATTTCTCATGTAACAATTTTCTTATTTTATTGTAATTAAAAAACGAATGACTGTAGATACTTGAAAATTTCACTGAATGTTCATATTAGCATTTTCTATACACCATAAAATGTTGAAAATATTTTGACTCTTTTTGAGCTGTTTACGGACATTGTCAGTTTTAAATTTTTTTAGTTTTTTTTTCTATAAATATCAATAAATTTTTATTTGTTGGGTAAAAAAGCGTGAAAATTTAATATAAGGCTCCTGATATATCGTTCTAATAGCAGTTGAAAAATATTAAAAATACATAGGCAAAATTTTTTTTTATAAGCATTTAAAGTTCAAATTTTGACAACATTTTTCAAATTTATAATTTATTAATTATTTTGTGGTTAAAAATGTATAAAATGTTTAACTTTTATGGCTAAAGATTGAAAATTTAAAACAAGGCTCCGAGTAAATAGGTTATATATAAATTACTTTATTCACAATAATATCATCAAATATACTTGGTAAAATCATAGGCTGACTGACCGTTTTCGCTCAGAATCGTTTTTCTTTTACAATGATATTATATCATTGAATTCAAATTTAACACCATCCATTACAGTGACCCACTTGTAACCTACTGTACAGCAGAGCGATATCCACTTATCCACCTTTTTTTGTAATGTGTTACTATATCTGTAAAATTAAAGGCCGGTAAAGTTAACGTTAAGTATCTATATTCTATGTCAACTCGTCCGGTAAACGTTGTTATCATATTATATCATCAAATATTTTTTCAACCACTGACTAATCTTAGTTCGAGGTTTCAACATTGTAAATCACAATATTCAAAATCAAAATAATAAACAATTTTTAAATTAAATTAAATTTTCAGTATATCTACTATTCATATTTTTATAAGAAATTAATAAATAAGTAAACCTCAACCAAAAAACACATAATGGATAACGACAATGCAATTTTGTAAAAGTTTTGATAGTAAATACTGTTTATTAGGTAGGTACTTAACGTTAACAAAAAACAGTTATTGCTCATTACAATTATTTAAATATAACCTTGGGCATATTTTATAATATTTGGCCCACTTAGAAAAAAATGTAAAAAAACAATAACGGTAAATATAAAATAAAACAATTAAAACAATATATTAAATAATACTATTAATATACAATTTATATTAATTATATATATTAAATATTAATATACAACAATTTATACAACCTATAGAATTTTCCACAAAGATTTTTTGTATTCAATATTGGGTTCATCAGTTTTCAATATCTTTGTTCTAGTATCATCAGCTTGTCTATGTTGGCTTATTAGCTATGACTTAACATATTTTTCTGAATTCCATTAATTCAGAGGTGGCCCGTTTATATTTAAAAACATTTTTTTTTTTTTTTTTCAACCCGAAGGTTGGTTTACAACTCCAATTCTCCATTCTAACCGATTTCTCGCCTTTTCTTTGAGTTCTTTGAAGGTTTTGACTTTTGCATCGATTTTAATTTGTCCTATATACGAGTTCCGCGGGCGTCCTGCAGTTTTCTTTCCTTCTATCATACCTTCCAATATTATATTATGCAATTCTTCCGGGTGTCTCAGGGCATGTTCAATAATTTTCCAGCGTCTTTCTCTAATCGCATCTATGAGTGTACGTTTTTCTCCCACTCTTCTAAGTACTTCTTCATTCGTTTTCCGCTCTATCCAGCTTATCCTTTCCATACGCCTCCAGCACCACATTTCGAACGCTTCTAATTTTTTCTTTTCGGTATCATTTATTACCCAAGTTTCACATCCATATGTTGCAACACTCCATACATATGTTTTTATAAGTCTTTTCTTGATATTAAGATGTATCCTTTTTGAAATGAGCAACTTTTGTTTTTTACTAAAGGCAATTTTTGCTAATGCTATGCGTTGTTTAATCTCGTGGACACTCTTGCCATCAGATGTGATTTTACTCCCTAGGTATACCATTTCTTCTACCTGTTCCAGTTTTCGATTACCAATGTATACCAGAACCACGATACAATTACGACGATTACTTATTTGATTTAAAAGAAAACATGCAAGTGTCACATAAGATAGCTAGAGAACAATTAGTTAAAAACAAAATAAAAAGTAAGGAAAGATACGATAGGAACGAAAATCCACAAGATATACATGTTAAGGATTTAGTACTCCTAAAAGAAAAGAATCATAGAACAAAACTCGATCCATTATGGTTAGGGCCATACGAAGTCATAGCAATAGTGGGAAATGAAAATGTAGTTATACAGCGTGGGCGGCGTAGCATCACTGTTCATAGAAACAATGTTAAAAAATATTATAATGATGCACAATCCGATTAAAATATATATATATATATAGTTATTTATATTTAATTAACGTGTAAATTATTAATTTGATTTTAAGAATAAAACTAAATAGGAAGCGTAATACAAGCAATGTAGGACTAAACATTTCTTTTAAATTCTTTAAGCAAAAAAAAAAAATATAAATTATAGATAAATTTTAATTTTAGGGACAGACAAAGGGAATTAATTTTGGAACTTGAAATCGCACTCCAACAAGAATTACACGAAACATTTACTATAGGGCCGGAGAACACACCGAGGTGTTTTATAGGTCATATCAATACTGCAAATAATAACGTTGAAGAACCTTTCACAACTCTCGAAATAACTAAAATAATAGAAACTATTACTAATATCATGTATGATTTTTCACCAAATTCAGTGACGTCAGTAGATATATTATGTAAACGACTAACAAATTATATGAAACTTTTATACGATCCAAGGGATATACTAGATTATGATAGGTGGTTTTAAAAAAATTATATACATATAAGATAATAAAATAAGGTAGTTAGTTTAATATAAATATAATTTTATACTTTTAGATTGGTGATGATGATTGGTTGTCTAGTCAAATCTGACGAAATAAATACATCAGAACACTTTAAATATACGCCTTATGGAAATGGCAAGGGATTATATTACGAAAATTTAGGACCTACTAGGATTATAGGGGCTGAATATAAACTTGTAACATATTTTTCGTTAAAGGAGTACAATACAAAATATGATTTATTGGGGGAAAAAATGAAAAATATCACAAAAATATGTACCGATCAAAAACATATCGATTTATGCGGGAAATACCAGATAGTAATAACGGATTTATATAGCGAAATAAGTAAACAAAAAGAACGTATGTATTTGTCATTAGGAAGTGGTATGGATCAATTCGATAATAAGCAACGGAAAAGAAGGGGGTTAGTAAACATAATAGGTAACGCTATGTACACGTTATTTGGCGTATGCGATGATAAATGCACTAAAAAAACACGGGAAGCTATAAAGCAAACAGAAGAATCGGGGGCTAATATACTACACATAATGAAGGCTCAAACAACAGTAGTAAAAACAATAGTAAAAAATATAGGAAATACGTTAGAACAAACTGAACAATTATATAGAAACATTTCTACTAAGGAACAACAATTATACGTAAGAATGTTACAAATACAAACTAGAACTGACGATGTTTTAGACTTATTAATGGCAGGAGAAGTACATAATTTATACACAATAATCACAAATCAATACGCCTACGAATCTCAAACGTTAGGACAAATAGTAACAGCCGCTAGAGAAGGAATAATACACCCAAGTCTTATGACACCGCAAGAATTAGCATCAACTTTAAAATCAATAGAACTAACAATTAAGAAACAATATAGCATTCCTATGGGAACAAAGGCTTCAGAATTAAATGAATTTCAAAAAATTACTAAAATGAGTATTTACTATGAAAACGATAATTTAGTATTCATTACAAAAACACCTGGTTACATGTGGGAAGTGAAGCACTGACCGTAAGTTGTACAGATATGGTCGAGCCATTTACGCTAGATACTAATAAAATTGGAGAAATAACTATCGTGAACAATAATTGTCAAGTATTTACACAAGATGCAGTACTAACCGCCACAGAAGAGATTACCAACACGAATTATAAAGACTTCATACCTACAACTAATATAAAAAGCATTTTAGAGAAGATACCTGAACACATACATAGATTCGAAGTAAATAAAGAATGGGGAGACAATCCAAATATACAATTAACGGATCTACACGGCGTATCCAAGTCCTTGGATGAAGTACAACGAATGATAGACCAAGAAGTTTTAAGAGAACAAATCCAAAAACACCAGTTTATACACAGTAACTTACTATATGTAACAATATTATTAGCAGCACTATCTCTCGTACTCATAATAGCAATATATATATTAATAAAATGCAAATATATTAGTGATGAACAAGTAATAGATATACCCAGAAGGATAGTTAAATATAGACCATCAAACAGAAGTGACTACATAAGGGGGTTTGAAGAGACACTATTCACTCCACCACCGTCACCAAGATAATAAAAAAAAAAGAAAAAAAATTTATAGAAAAAATATATAAATAAAAAAAATATATAATAATAAATAATAAGCTAATTAATTAATATAAATAATAATTATAATAGTAATGCAATCAAATAATATAATTATGTTTCAGAAAATAAACAAGAGAACGTCAAAATAAAATATACGTTAACCATTAAATTAAAATTATAAACATGGTCGAAAATGCACAAATATCTTTAGATTATTCATTTACATTACATGCAATCGATTTTATTAAAGAATTAAAGGAAGTATTATTAACTAGTGCGCATATTCAATTAGTACGAAGAAACATAGTATACGTAAGTTGTTTTGAACACCATGTACTAGAAGCAAACAATAGAATGCCCGTACGATTATCAGAAGAAGAATTAGATTTAGTGATGATTCCTTTGACCACTTATCTTCATCCATTTTGTAACCTTACATGTCCGAATAGATCAATTTGTTTAACTATAGGTGCAGTATTAAATCAATTAATTAATAGACGTATCATTACCACCGATTTCTTTTTATAAATAAATCCTTGTAAAAAAAAATAAATAAAAAAAAATAATAATAATAAATAAATAAATAAATAAGAATAAATCAAATAAAAATAAATAAATAATAATATAAATTATAAATACGTACAAATAGAAAAAATAATACGTAAAAATAATATTTCATAAGTAATATTAACAGAAATGTAGAATAGTAGTAATATGAACGTAACTATCGTAATAAGTAATGAAATTTTAACTATTTCAGAGTATAAGAAGAAACGAAATATAAATACACATAAAAGTTTAATATATAAAGATTTTAACAGAAAACAAACATGAACGAAAACATACCATTGTCGGCAGAACTACCGTTGACACTACAAGCAATAGATTTTTTCAGAGAGCTGAAAAACGAATTATTAAACGGGCAGCACAACCAGTTCGTCCGGGGGGATATGATTTGTGTAGGATGTTTCAAACGACATGTCATAGAGGCTAATAGGAGAATGACTATGCCGTTTACACAACGTGTTTTAAATCAAGCTATGGTACCGGTAACTACATTTATACACGCAGTAATTGTTAACCCTAGGGCAGATAGTTCAATCTGTGTAGAAGTCGGAATGCTTTTAGAGCAACAAATCTCACGATGTATATTATCCACGGACCATATATTCGAAGAGTAAAACAAAATAACAACAACACAAGAAAATTAAAATATATAGTAGTAATATGTAACCAAAGTAATAATAATATACATAAATTTAATATTTTATATATATATTCTAGCTCTCAAATCCGTTTTTTCATAATGGATTTCGAATTCACTATGATCAATAGAACCGAAATATTATTGGTATCCGGCGCCATCTCCAACAGTTTAGAAAAATATAAACCGATGAAACTGGAGGGGAATGCTCTTGTACTTACACAAGACGATAAGTTAAGGAGGTTCCAGCGCCGTGACTTGGGAAAAGTTGTGCAAACAATCAAAAGGGTATTCCGGAGTAAACCAAACTTGACCACACCATTGTTGGACCAATTATACAAAAGTATAAACCATCAGGGGGAGTCGACTTTGTCAACGGTATACCTACAGAAATATTTGCACATCGATAGCAGGGAGCCAATAATAGTTTTTTGGAACGGAACGACAGATCTAACAATTGTAAAAAGATTAAGGTTAAGGGGTATTTTAGCGTTTTTAAATATAACGGCGTACAGTGATAGGAATAATAATGAATTTAATTTAAAACTAACTAACATAGAGACAAGGGAAACCTTATATTCAGGTTATATAGGAAAACTTAATAAAAACGGCAGGATGTTACACTTATTAGAAGCACATGGATTGGTGTGCAATACGAATCATCATATCACGCATTGTCACGATCCAATTGCTGATGTAATTTTAACCAAATGCGTTTTTGACTATGTAGTCACGAAAATAAGGCCAATATATTTGTATAGACTAGGTAGAAAATATAGAAAAAAATAAAAATATATATAGAGATTCTTAGGATAATTTCACGGTGAAGGTAATTACGTAGACTTAATACAGTTATATTATTTTAGATTTATCGAAGAATTAAAAAAAATATTAAGCACCGAAGTACATATTTATAAACTTAAGGAAAATAAGATGGAATCGGTATGCTTTAACTGGCACATATTAAGAGCAAACAAAAGATTAAACGAACGTTATGATTTCAAAAAATTAAATAAGATAACCAGAAATATTGAACTCTTTATGAATGACCATTGTAACGGAGAATGTAAGGAATTACTTAAATTAATAGAAAAAACAAGGGATCCAAGCTATATACTCGAATATCCTAAGTAAATGAAATTATGTTGACATATATATGTAACAGTTTATTATATTATTCACATAACTTATCAATTGGTGGAAGATTTATTATAACTAACAAATATTGTATTCAAAAGGGAAAATAGAAACTTATATTATATAATAAACTAACATTTTAACACTTCTAATATTATAATTTCAGGTAATCAAAATTTTATATTATTATGTATTCAAATTTTATCTTATTGTAAAAAAAAAAAAAAGAGAACACAAATGTAATGAAATAATATTGTAAATTACATTATTAATGTAAAATGTCATAAAATATGTATAACAAAATTGTAAATGTAAAACATATATATCTATCAATTATTGTAACTTGTTATAAACAAGATTGTAATGAAATGTAAAAATTATAACAATTTGTAAATGTAAATGTATACCAAATTGTATAATCAACTACTGTTGAATAAAATACTATTAATACTATTGAACTTAAATGGTATTGTTAAAGATTCTTAACCTTACAGGCTAATAATCTTTTTTTTGGCAGGGAGGTGTAAAGGAATAGCTTTACGTACTCAATTCATTTATTAGTATATAAGTATTATTATACTCGGAGGGGCAGTTCTCCTTGAGTTGTTATGGTCTCCTAGACGTAACCTCATAGTTAGAAACTATATCCTATTTTGGCAAACTAATCAAGGGGAGCGGCCAACAACAAGTCACGAGCGGCGGTTGCGAGAATAACAACTTATTGAACCAGCTACATACACCGCGCCCCGTCCATGCGCAGGATCCATCAAAGGAACCGACATCATATATAGGAGGGCTGGAAACACAGTAAAGACAGATGTACCTGGACCAGCAACGCAGAAGCGACTTCACGCCACTTGCCATATACAGGACGACGACTACTACTACTACTATTACCACGACGATACTATACATTTTATATTTGTTCTAATAAAACATTGTATTATAAATCTAATTTGGCTACCATTATTCCCAAATCATCTACATAGTGAATCCCTGAAGGGGTAGCACGTAAAAATGGGGTGGATGGAGATAAATACGTGATATAAGTGACGAGTGATGAGGCAAGTCGGCAGGTATTATAAGAGTTAAACTAAATTTGGATTTAATTATTATTAGTTATATATTTTTCGATTATTTTTTGTTCAGATATGACATTTGCTGCTCAAATGTTAAATAAATGTAAGCAGCAGACAGAACAATTGCGACAGAGCATCTGCAAAAGCAGCAGACTGAACAACTGCAACAGCAGCATACAGAACTACTGCAACAGCAGCAGACAGATCAAATGCGACAGCAGCAGATAGAACAACAGCAACAGGATGATGCAAGTTTATTTAAATGGTCTCATGCTGCCATATTACTACTGATTGAGGAAAACGGCAATAAAAGCTCTATATGATTGGACAGATCAATGTCCAAACAGAATAGTAATTGGTGCCTCCCTAGATATTACAGGTGCCTTTGACTATGTCAGATGGACACCTATATTCGAACAGCTAAAATTCCTTAAGATCAGCAACAGGATGCTTGCACTACTTGAGAGTTATCTCGCAAATAGATCAGCTACGCTTACTTCTGACAATGTGACCAGTGTTGGACACAGATAACGTACATTACGTAATTATGCATATATTAATATAAGCCACAATCATCGGCGAACCTACCGTCTGATATCACTCCGCCGACGGGTCCCGTTCAAAGCGCACCGTGTCATAACGCCTTTTTTTACTATTGTAACGGCGTTATATACACAATATAGATATTATAATCGTGTAAACTATACAGTTAAGAATATCTTTTACCAGCTACAACCAAGAACCATTTTGGCAATCTCAGATCGGAACACGGACCTCCATATCCAACGACATCCGATGGTTTCGTGAGTCGGCTGACAGCCACATACCAATTATTGTTAATTATTATTATTATTCCCATTATATTATTGTAACCTATTATTTATACATATTATTATTATTACTACTATTCGTCATACTCCCCCTATTGGTCGCGACCGCCCCACTATACATGTACTATTATTATATACTTTGCCCACAATACATACCACAAAATCAGTTCAAAGTATTTTCTTGTGTTTTGGTACCCTATAATATCCGATATTAATTATATATAAGCAACGAAACGTCGATTAACTCCAGCGATCTGTGATCAACGACTAGTCACGTTACAACCAGAACAAGGCAAATGACACGGGGCTGTCCACAGGGTTCGAGGTTAGGACCGACACTCTGGAAAGTAGCGATGTCAGACGCATTCAAGTCCATGGGACATCAATCACACATGATTGCCTACGCAGACGACATAGCACTCGCTGTCGGCGGTGCAAGGTTAGAAACAGTAAGAAAAAGACTAATGCAATATTTTGACCAACTGACAAACTGGTCAAACAAGTTCAGCCTAAAATTCTCAATGGCAAAAAGCCAAATTATGACTCTAAAGGGTGGGGTCAAACCCACTTATACAGTGCCATTTGGCTCAAGTGCAGATGCAACACCGATTAAAGCAACCAAGACAGTAAAATACCTTGGAGTCATTATAGACCCAAGAAGATCATTCAGATATCACGTAGATGATATCTCAGACAAGTCCAAGGAAATGTTAACACGCCTACGCTCCATGACATCAGCCAACTGGGGGGTAGAACAGAGCACGTCATTGGTAATATACAAAGCGGTTTTCTTGCCAAGAATTACCTATGCTGCCTCCATATGGCAGAAAGCACTAGAGCTTAAATGCTCAATAAAAACGCTTGGAAGCACCCAACGAGACGCCCTACGTGCCATAACTGGCGCATATAGGACAACGTCCACAGCCGCTCTACAAGTCATATCAGGGCAATTACCACTGGACTTAGAAGTGAAACGCTTTGTCCTTCAAAGAACATTGAAGACAAATGATATATCATATCAAGAATATGAACGGAATCTACAGGATCTGTTAGAGGTCTGGCAAGAAAGATGGAATAATCAGGACAAAGGTGAGTGGACCTTTCAACTCATTCCGGACGTAAGAACCCGGTATGGATTACCACTTACAATGGACCACTACACGAGCCAAATGCTTACTGGACACGGAGACTTCCGAGGAAAGCTCCACTCGTTCAGCTTAGTACCGGCTCCGGGATGTGCTTGTGGAAATGGCAGCGAAACAGTCAAGCACGTTCTTCTCGCCTGCCCAAGAACCAAAATCCAGAGAGAACTCCTAAAAAGTAAACTCCAACAAGAACAAAGTCCGTGGCCACCATATGAAGGGGCCATTCTGAAAAACAAGACGACTTACGAGGCTTTCCGAACTTTTTCTCGGGAAAGTTTTAAGCAAAGAACGGATCGATGATCAAAAAGATCACCCTGCGGTCTGGGCGGTATTAGAATAGGCCCGCAGTCTCACCCGCTTGTCGTAAGAGGCGACTAAAGGGAAGGCCAGTCGGGGCCGGCGTCTAGGACGCGGACACACCGAAACCTCCGGGGACTAGGGTGTTGGGGGTCTTGACTGCAACCTCGAGAAGAGCGGGTCGATCACTTCGGTGATGCCTCTGGGAGGCGTGGCTAAGGCTACCGAGCCTCTAACTCGGGGGTCACGGCCACCGCGCCGGCGGCGAACGCTGCTGGTAAAGGCCCACCGTGAGCCTGTGGCACACGACCTGAATCTCGGAAGGATCACAGCCGAGGCCCTAGCCGACGAAGCTCGGTCCGACCATCCTACCATTGATGGGCTTTCCTAAAGGGGGCAAGAACGGTACTTCGGGATGTGGGGGGGCCCCGCGGTTCTGAGCAATTGGCGCCGTGCCCCCACACGGCGGTCGCGCACTGGCCTCGGTCAGGGTGTGGACGACGGCGGGTTGGTTTCGGAGTGGCTGTTAGCAGGAGCTAACCTTGTGGTTAAAAGACCAAGCTAGGTCTAGGGGAAAGATGCCGAGTGAGAAACCTCCTCAGCTCCAACCCAGCCTACCGGTGGGGCTATATGCACCGGAGGTTGCCCGTGACCAAAAACGGGAAGCAATGAGGATAGCTTGCGATCCCACTTGGATGGCGAAGGGTCCGTGAACGCCCCAGCCAACGGTACGGGCGCTATCTCTCCCGACTTCGGTGGGAACGGGTGTGCGCTCGGTGCTCGTGGTCCACAGACGACGCGCGGCCGGCATGCCGTCCGTGAACCTCTGCGACTCTCGACTAGTGCACAGCGCTAATGTGAGGTCCGCAGTTGTAGCCGAAAGGCACCAAAACCCAGGAATCTACGTGAGGAAAACGGCAGACAACTTTTGTTCAGGGCGGATTTTACAAAAGAAGATTTGGCAATCAATAGCAGATGAGTTGGTGAAGAATACATACAGTGTAACTGGTCCTCAATACCAGTGAAAATTTTGAGGTCTGAAGAGGACTTACAAGTCAATCAAGGACCATAACGGTAAGTCTGGAAATGACCCCAGAACTTGGCTATATTTTGAAATTACGGATGACTTGTTAGGGGTGAAACCCTGCATTACCCCCATAGCAACTGTTTCATCAACGGGGAAAAGGGACCAACCTGAAGTGGACAATTCTCTCGCTTCTGATGTAAGTCCTCATCGTGAACTTCCGAAAAAAAAAATCCAAATATTCATCTCCGGTAGACAAAGTGCTATTATCGATTGAGGAAAATCGAAGAAAACAAAGAAAAGAGGCATAAAGAGAAAATGGAATAGAAACGGGAGGCTATTAATCTTTTAGCTAGGCTTGTTAGGGTCTTAAGAGACTAAAAATTAGTAATTAAAATTCCTATTTATTTGTAAATAAAATATATTACCTGCCACGTTCCCAAACCTAAGATTGGATATAATTTGATATGTGACTGAGGATTAATATCTGTTAAGTACTTGATATTATATAAATTATTTATTATTTTGTTTTTAATGACCAAAGGCAATACCTTGGAAAATAAAGAGTAATGATTTAACTTATTTAACTTATTAATCCTATTTTTACCACATCATTTCCAAACTTTGGAAATCCAGAAAGTGTCAGTCACTTATATGTAGCCACAGGTTACACCAATCGGATAGTACTTAAGCTAAAGTATTAAAATACTTTTTAATTACTTAAATACGCTTATTCTACATACTTATCAAAATAAGCACCTATTCGTTTTACAATGATATGTTTTTTATTTTTTTCTGTGTACACTATAAGTTATTGAAATAATGATATATTTTCAACTTCAGTATCTTGTTTAATAGGAAAGTGAACATAGTTGGTCATTTTCATAACCTGCATGTTAGGAATTAAGACAATTGCTGAGACGATATGTCTATATATGTCGAAGTGGTAGTTGAATCACAAATATTATCCCTCTTAATTGCTCCTTGACGATTAATTGAAACTCTCCACGAGCTTGTACATTATCATCTACAGGTGGTGTTTCGTGTAGATCAGGAAACTCATCATCTTTAAATAAACATATATTATGTAAAACACGGCATGCAATAATATATTTGGCAATTAGATCGACACGTTTCATATCTAAGGTTGTCAGAAGACTTTGAAACCGCCCGTTAAGGAAACCAAAAGAATGTTCAATTGCCATCCTGGCAGAGGAATGACAAAAGTTAAAGTTCTTTTGCTTTTGAGTTAAGTGCCCATTGTCACGGTATGGTACTAGTAAATGTTCATGTAATGTATAAGCGGCATCACCAATCAAATGACTAAATGAGTGTTACTAGGAAATTTAGTTGGGTTGTTATGATCTAGCAATTGAGCTAACTGCTTAGTTCATAAGTTGCAGGTAGCAAGACCCTTGGTAAAGGATTTCTCAGGTAGGTTTGACAAAATAATTAGACTTGTTGAAAAGTTAAGTTGTTTATTAAATTTCTTCTGCATAAAATATTCTAAGTCCAATTTGACAAGTTGTTATGTTGTCTCTCGCGAAGGTGCTCGTCTGTACTATGGTGAAACACGTCTAATCTACAGGCCGTTCGGGTCTGGTTTTATAGGCCCTCTTGCTCTCCTACTTCCCCCTAGTCTATCGATTTATCTGCGGATTTCACAGGACGTTGTTCAATTAATCATTGATACATTCCCACGTCTGGTTATTCCGACAATCGTATCCTGTTATCGTGTTTGCGATATATGTCATACGCCATCCGTTACTTTCCAGATACTATGCACTTCATACATATATATATATATGCATATTCCATAACAATATTTAATTATTATATTCACGCATTTAAGGTGAGATTGTATCCTCCCATAGGTTTTCTATTTGCAGATATGACTTTGATTAATGTGCCATTGTTTATCTAGTTTTTTTATGTTGCCAAATGTAGCTGAAGGCGGAACGATCACAATAATATATTATGTGTATTATTGGGTTCGTTACAGGGTCATCAAGGTAATTTTTCAGTTCAGATAACCTGAAAACCCGTTGGTTGTGTACTGAACCAACATTCCCAGCATAGCAATGAATAAAACGACATTTATTATCACACACGGCCTGTGAAAAATCAGTAAATTAATACCGAATAATACTTAAAATGTAAAATGAAAATATAAACATACTTGTAATTGAATTGAATGGTGACCTTTTCTATTAACATAAGCTTCTTGATGGTCATGAGATGCAGGAATGTTAATATGTGTCCCATCAATTGCACCAAACACATTTGGAAAAGTGCTAGTAGATAAAATCCATTTTTAATTTCCTTAGCTTTTTCCTCGCTTGGCCAAGTTATGAAAGCTGGTGCCAAAATTTCCAAAGCAACAAAGACTCTTCTGATACATCTTTAATGCAGTTGCCCGCCCCACATCAAATTTTTCACAAATTGATCTAAATCATTTTTAGACATAATAAAATAGATATAGCTAATTATAATAATATAATACACACAACAGTAGCTTTGCATGTAACAATAATATTAAGTATGTATACCAAAAATACCTGTATGAGTCTGGAGTAGCCATTTTCCAAATTGCAATTAAAAATTGTTTATTTGGTGAAACGGATTTGTAACCTGGATTTGTTCTATTTAACTTTGGAGCAATTAGAGTCAATACAAATTCGAATGTGCTTGGAGCATATGGTCATGAAGTTAGCTCCCCCACTTTGGCGGATTCACTTCAAACCAGCGGCAATATTTAGCAAATTAATTGAAAATAATTGCAAATTGGTTTTTAGGATTTGCAAATCAAAATTGGAATTTTGGCGAATTCTTTTGCAAATTTTGTCAGCCCCCCCACTTCGTCCGATCCGTTCCAAACCAACACCAATATTTAGCAAATTAATTGCAAATAATTGCAAATTGGTTTTTAGAATTTGCAAATCAAAATTGGAATTTTGGCGAATTCTTTTGCAAATTTTGTCAGCCCCCCCACTTCGTCCGATCCGTTCCAAACCAACACCAATATTTAGCAAATTAATTGCAAATAATTGCAAATTGGTTTTTAGAATTTGCAAATCAAAATTGGAATTTTGGCGAATTCTTTTGCAAATTTTGTCAGCCCCCCCACTTCGTCCGATCCGTTCCAAACCAACACCAATATTTAGCAAATTAATTGCAAATAATTGCAAATTGGTTTTTAGAATTTGCAAATCAAAATTGGAATTTTGGTGAATTTTTTAAAAAATCGATAAAAGCCGCATTTTTTATAAAGTACGAATTTTTTATCAAAAATCGATTTTTTTTTTATTAATTTTCCTTGAAATACAGATTTTTATTGATTTTTATCCAACAGACAAGACGACAAACTTGGTATGACTTTGATACTTTAGAGTTAATTCATACACTTACGTACAAACAGCACGGGGTCCGCGATCTACCGCAGGTAGATTGCCTACCTGATAATAACTGCTGCGAATTAGAATTTTTATCTCGGGCAGCAGATAATTTAAGATAAATATAGAATATCAAACACTGAATATTTAATAACGCATTGAACAAAGTTTGAGTCATATAAAAGTTTGTACATTTAACGGGTAACGAAGTGCACGGTATCAGCTAGTTTGATATATTTTTTGAATAGTGTCGAAATGTAATTTTACGTTTTTAAGTTTTGTAATGCTCGTTTTATTAATTTTTCTTATGTAATAAGCAATAATGTTATTTTTTTTTCAGTATTATTCATACATATTTAATTTATACATAGTTTTTCGTTTTAAAAGGGCGTATGATTTTTTTTTTATTACTAAAGTAATATATTTTGAAGAGCTTAATTTTTAAATACTAGGTTTGTTTAATACATTTTTTTTTATATAATATACATATTATATTATATAAAATATTACTCACTACATAAATATTTACAATACATGATATTCTACTTACCTTAATGTAACTACTAGTCTTTCTTCAGGTGCACGGAAAAAAATAACAGACCATATTTTAACATAACTGTTATGCTAAGTGTTTTTATGTAGAGACAACAAAAATACAATAACCAGTACGCTAATTTAGATTGTAAACACCGGAATGTGAAGAAGCAGGAACAAACATTATTTTGTTAATAATAAATATTTTTATGTAACCTAACAACCATTTAAAACAACAATTAAATTATAAACGTTACCAAGTAAAAAAGAAATTTTGGTAAACTAAGCCTAACATATAAGTAATTTTTACCATACCATTTTGTAATCGTTAAGATTACCCATGTTAAAACAACTCATTTTTAGTGTAGTAGTAAAAATTCTATTTTTTGTAGTGGATACAGAATAATATAATAATGTACACAATAGTTTCTATTGTGCTTAACAAACGTGGCTGTATAGTTATTAAACAAAATAATATGACTATAACCGTACTTTTTTGTTATCATTAAAATACGTTAATACATTCGATATCGTTATGATTGGTGTTTCCAATTGAATGTATCATATTGTTAACATTAAGTTAGTTGTGCTTATTATAATTAGATTAGTTTAACTGAATCAACTGTGTCGGTAACACATGAATGATATAAATAGCCAAAAACCCGTTATCGCTACCCAAATATTGTACACAATATTGTTAACACTACCCAGTACTTAGTACCCGCAACGGTTGTGACTGTGAGGTTTACGGCACAAGTCACAACTCACAAGTGCTAAGTGCACAATGCACAATCCGAACTCGTTGAAGCGTTTTCTCGTTCTCTTGTTCTCTCGTTTTCTCGTTTAAGTTTTTATACTTTATTACTTTTATTACCTACATAATATGTCGGACGCAGATGTAGCTGATATATTTCCTGTAATCCATGGGACATCGTCAAACGGTATTGGACAATAACATCATCAAAACGTTTAGAAAAAATATTGGATACAAACTCTCAAGAGATATCAGTTTCTAAGTATATGGATGACTTTCCTGCACTCGAAAAACCATCTGGTTATAGACTTGTAAGTTTAAAATAAAAATTTAAATTAAAAACCTTCCTTATAAATAATAATTCATTGAATTTATTTTAGTTGATTGAAGATTTCAACTTTTTGTATTCTGAAAAAAAGGAAAGTCTTTTGGAAACATTTCCAATATACAAACAAAAGATTTTAGAGCTCGCAAAAAGTGTATAAAATAAATGAAGAGATAATTCACTCAAATGTATTTTAAAAGAATATTTAGACCTAGCACCAGGTATAGTAATATAATTGTATTTCATATTTTTCATAGTTACTATTTTATGTATTTATAATGGTTATTTAAATTTTTCAGAAAGTGAAGAAGCTTCTTCTATTGCTGCATTTTTAGTCTTACCATTTCTATTCAGTGCAGTTCCAACAAAAATAAAGAGAGGAAAGACTACATGGAAATCATCTAAAACTGAAATGAAGGATGGGTTCATCACTCATATCAAATCTCATTCCGAACTTCAAGCAACTATAACTCGTAGAAAAGATAAGTTTTTTCAACTTGGATTAACATTACAGCCATTGGTTATAATAGTTGGGGAAAATATAAACGAAATAACTCAGTATTTTGTTTATATCAACGGCACGTACTATGTATTAAACTCTATACTATCTTCAGTGGACTGTTGTTTTAAAGCAATACACGCCTTAAATCTGGAGTATCCACTGGAAAGCATGCCGGTTTGGTCATTTGTTCAAAAAGCTTTTTATCAAATAAATACTGCATGGGATACAGAGTTTGTGTCAGTCAATTCTCTGTTAAGCGATATTGGAATGTACGGTACTGTTGTAACACCATAGAATATTATGTTAATTACATTATAACATATTTTTCTTTTTTTAATTATAAATAATTTAAACTCATTTCTAAGCTTGCCTAAGCTTGCCTAACTTGCCTACTTATTTTATATGTAAAGAATCCTTTTCATTAATTTCAACATTGTGTAAACATTTTCAAATTAAACATGCTACCCATGATTTTGTAGAATATATTTGTATTGAATTGAACTGCGATAGATCTTTTCATTTGTTAAATTTGTATAAAAAACATTTAGCTACTCATTTAAACGATGTATAAATCTATTGTTAAGTTAATTCCTAAATTATTTATATGCTTAAAATGTTTAATAAGAAAAATTGTGATTAAAAATAATAATTATTAATATGATTCTTAATATTATAAGTATAACATACTGACTGAAAATTTATAAAAAAGAAATGTAATTTATTTATTTATTTACTTAATAATAAATATATTATTTATGCCATACAATGTTAAGTTTTGTTTGTTTATTTAAAATGTAATGTATTTATGTAATATTATTATATTTTCAGTAACTAGAAATTTAATAGAAATTCTGGTACTTAGTTCTACAAAACTCAATTGTAGGGTTGACACAATGTTTTGTAACAATAAAAAGCTACACTGGTAGGTTGTACTAAATTGTACAGTTAAACTTACCTAGTATTATTGTAATGATTAAAGACCAAATTGTAATAAACACCCAACTAAATTTGGTTGAATTTACAATTTAATGTGTGTAGCGACCAAACTATTAGGGATCTATAACAAAGCATATTAATGTATCTAAAAAAACAAATAGTTGTGGTAAAAAACAGTTTGGTAATCACTACATCTTTATTATCTATCTATAACTTAAATAAACTGTAACTGCTACAAAACTCAGTTTACCAAATGGAACATGTAATTTTAACCAAACACATTGTTGTCATGGGTGCAACCGAAAATTCTGGTAATAGCAATCATATTTTGGTAATGAATACCATTTTTTTTTTTCAGTGTGTGTAAAACAAATTCGGAAGTTTGAATATTTTTGAAGCTGGAAACGAATTTTATCAAGAATGTAGAAAAAAGTTTTCGGTGTCATCCTCATATACTTGTAAAATTTTACTGGTTGTTCCAGGAGTTTAGGGAAAAGAGTATGAAATTCACCAAATCTTTCCCCATCTTCATAAATTGTATTTACCCAAAATGTTATTTTCTTTTCATGTAACAGTAAGTATTTTAAAATAGGGCTTGTTTCTTACAAGTAAATGTGGTTACAGACGTCCATCCTGACAAAAATGTAAACCATAACTGAAACTTGAACGTCTATTATGCATAGGTAATTAATAATTATACATTTTCCGGATCCATTCGGATCCAATCTGACCGCCAAATTTTGATCCGAAAATTTGGACGATTTCGGTTGAAATCGGATATAGTCTGACCGTAACTTAAGGAAGGCGGCGGCTGTCGCTTTGAGCGGCGGCGGCGGCGGCAGTCCGATTATGTGGTATTTCTGTCCCGGGTAATCGCGTGTTGACGTTATCGGGTGGTGGTGGTGTGACCCTCTCGCGCTCTTGCGTTCCTACCTACCTACGTCGTGTGTGTTTGGACTTTGAAGCGTCGCGCGCGGTGTACTCGGTGCGTCCGTAAATCGGGCGGCGCGGCTGGTCGTTACGTCCTTATGTAATATGTTACGTAACGCCGGTTTTTCCGTTATCGTCAGCTAACAACGTTTTTGTCAGATCGTGTCGGGGGTAGTTGATGGTGGTAGTTAGGGGTAAGTTAATAAAGGTTTTCACTTACCGGTGATTCCTGTACGGGGAGCCAGTTGATGCGGATCTGTGGGGAGCCGTGAGGATGGGGTTATGAGGAGTCAGGTGACCAAGTGAATCAAGAAAAAAGAATGCGACACAAACGAATTATTATTCACGATATTAACCTGTGCGTATATTACGTGTGTAAACACAAAAAAAATAATAATAAGAACACTGTATTATCCGTTCAGTTTGAATGGATGATGCGACTCGCGGGGACGTGGGTAGACCGTGTCGTGCGGGTCGTCGGAAAAACTAGTGACATATACTAGACAAATTAATTGTTTATAGATTTTATAAATTGGTTATATGACATAAGCGCCAAAAGTACAAAAATGACATTTCTCGTAAAAATCTATATTTTTGCTCTTTAAACAAAATACACACAACACCTTTATTCGTAACAGTTTTTGTGAATTTATAACGATTTTAGTTAATTTGTTGCAATTTAAAAATATTATTCATAGGTATTTGACATTATATACGTTATAGACGTTTATGGGTGTCAACATTCCTTATCGATATTACCGTACCGATGAATTGCCATATGAAATAAGGTGATTGACGTGTACCATGTACATTGTCATTGTGTGGTACCGTTTATCCAAAAAATATATGCATAATAAGTTTCATTTGGGACATACTGTTATGTTAATTGATAAATGAACAAATTTCAGTGGACTCGATATTTTAACTCACATTTTAATATAAATAATAATAACAATAGAAGTAATAATTAAAAATTATTTTTAATTTTTGCGTTTCATTCATAGGACGTGCAACGACTATACTTATCAACGAAACACATTTATTACGTAAATTTTCTGATCATAATCACGCACCTGAAGCAGCTAGGGTTGATGTATGTACTACTCTTAGCCATTTAAAAGATCAAGCACGAAATACCAATGACCAACCCTGCCAAATTATTCAAAGTTACGTTACAAATATGCCAAGTACTGCTCATCCATACATGCCGAATAGAAATGCTCTACGGCAACAAATAAAGCGTGTTAGAATGGAAAATACGCCATCGCAACCTCAATCATTAGAAGATCTAACAATTCCCGATTCACTGAGAACTACAATTGGCGGGGAGTTATTTTTAATTAAAGATTCAACCATTAATGATGAAAAACTTCTACTATTTTGTACTAAAAATAATGTTCAACGGCTGTCGCATGCTCGTTATTTAATTATGGATGGTTCGTTTTGGACAGTCCCGACAATATTTAGACAGCTATAGGCGGAACTAGACATTTTAATTAGACTGGGCCACTCATGAGAGTCATTTTTCACCTATCATACTCAAAAGAAATAAGGGTGGAGAGTGATAATAATAATAAATGATAATAATAATGATAATAATAAGTGGAACATTAATGTTTTTTTTTATTACAATACAACTGTATAACATAGGTAATTATTGATGTTATAAATCTAAAATTGTATCACTTATAAGTTATAATATAAACTAAAATGTTACATGTGAAATACAGATACTAATAATATTTAAAATTGTATCTTAAAGTTAAGACTTATAAAGCTAAACGACGTTCATATGGGACCATTCATTTAAATTCTTCGATCACATCATTAATGTCGACATTTTTGGCCATGGTTTGTTCGATGTATGGAAGCATTAAATTTTCCAATCGCCCTTGAGTCATTGTCGTCCGTAGCTTAGTTTTAATATGTGTTAGCTTCGAAAAAGCTCCTTCACACGAAGCACTTGTGACTGGTATGACAGAGAAACCTTTTAATACTTTTCTATGCTGAAAAAAAATAGTCTCAATACCATTTTCTCGTAACCATTTTAACCAAAATGCACAGTCTTTATTAGTAAGAATATCATCTTTGTTTCGTGCCTTCAAAAGATGTATTTTACTTACAAATTCGTCCGTTGATAAATCAAAATGATTTGTCAATAAATTAATGTCATCTTTGCTCAATTCAAATTTTAACATTTTCCCCACACCAGTAATGATTGAAGTGCTTTCTTGATTAAAACGTTCGTCAATCCCTTGTACTAACGAATCAATCAATGGATACATTGTAGAAACTCGGATTTCCTCTTTCTTGGTCTCAAATACAAACTGATTTTTCCAATTTTCATCTCTACGTGCAGGCAGTTTTCTAGGTCTGACTGATGGTATGTTTACGCCATGTTCTTCACAAATGTGCTGACTTTGATCATAAATATCATCATAAAATAAACTATCGGAACGCATATTTTCTATTGCCAAACGAAGACACTTAATCTCTTCCAAAGCTATCAAAATACTTAATCCGGGATCTTGAAGTACTCTACTAACTTTTACAATCAACTGTAGAATAGGATGCATCAGTTCGAGACAGATGATAAAATTAAAATTTAAGCATTGGGAAATAATACCATTTCCTTTAGCTTTTATTTCTGGTTGCTTAGTTGAATAATTTATTTCGTTGACTGTTTAAATTATAACCGAGAAGTTGTCTCGAATTGCTGTTACAGCTTCTGCCCTACAAGCCCATCTAGTTATTGAAAGGGATTTTAAAGTCTTTAATTTTACACCAACACTTTTTTGAATTTTTTCAAAAACCGCGTGTCGAGATGGACTGCCTTCAATAAAATTGTATATTATTTGAACTGTTCCAAAAAAATCAAAAATCATACTATTCTCTTTACGCGAAATGCAATAATCTACAAGTACAAGGTTTAAGCAATGAGCAAAACAGTGTACGTATAATATTTTAGAGTTTTTTTCTTTACATCGGGACTGAACTCCAGAAATATGACCTGCCATTGCGGCTGCGCAGTCGAAACAAACGGAAGAAACAGAGAGCCAATCGAGTTTTAACTTATGGACTATTGTGTTTAAAACATAAAAAATGGATTGTACATCAGTAGTTTCTAGACGCTCCAGAGAGATGAATAATTCGATAGGTTTATTTTCTACATCATCAAAATATCTTACTACGATTGCCATTTGCTCAATGTGACCACAGTCACTGGTCTCATCAGCCATAACTACAATCTGTTGACCATTTAACCTCTTGCATATTTCTTGAAACATCACATTATGAACTGAGGCTATTAATTCATTTTGAATCTTTCCACTCAAATATTGTGCGTTCTTAGGCCCATGTTCTAAATGATTTTTTATAATAGAATCGTATCGTTTGAGTAGATCTACGATTTCTAAAAATAGTCCTTTATTCACACTATCTTCATGCTCAAGATGTCCTCTGAATGAACTTCCGCTTTTGATTAATATAATTATAACATCAATTAAACGTTTGATGATATCCCGGTTTTCTAAACGTATTTTTTCACGAGCTGCTAATGTGATTTCTTTTTGTTAATCCAACTTAACATCAATGGGAATTCCTTTTTTTAAATGTTCCCACGACATCACACTATCAATATGACATTGTGACTTCTCGTGTAATCTAAAAGCTTCAGTGGCACTTTTCCAATTAGTAAAACCTTTCTTTATAAACGATTGATCGATATGACCTTTTTTAATTATATTATTCGAAGAGAATGCTCGACAACAAAAACAAATGCTGCGTTTATACTTTCACTGTATTCGAACCATTTAAAAGTTTCGTACCATGATTTTTGAAAAGAACGAAATCGATCCCCGAATTTTACTCTTGGATAAAGAGATAAGTGAACTTAGCAGGGCCCTTTGAGTAATTTTGAGTGTCTTTCTAAACGATCAGATGGTATTGGTAAAGCTGGGTCATTATGTTCAATGAAAGATGTTTGCAACTTCAAATTTTCGGATTTCAAATGATCAGAAGGCAATGCAATTGCTGTGGTATTTTGAACTTCGACAGTTTTTAAATTGGAATTTACTGATTCCTTGTTTGGACTTTTTCGGATAATATATCTAAAAACCAACCAATATATAGATTTTAGAATATATTATGCCTGTCCTAGACAATTCTGTATATTATTAAACAATTTATAAAATCGTTTTATATTGTAATATGGACAAGATTAGAATCAATATTAGTTTATACAATTTTATAAATAGGGCGAGGATTTTTATGTAATAAAAGTCAAAATATGTTAATATTTATGATTTTTTTTTTGTTAGTAATATAATATAATAGAACTAGTAATTCAATTGTGAACAACTGTGCAAAATTAATAAGTAATAAATAATGAATAATAATGTTACATTTTACATTTATGTTACATATATTGTACTGTTTTATTATCAGTAACACTAAAAATAAAATAATTAAAATGGTTTTTACTATAAAATGATTGTAGTTCTTAAAAGGCTTAACTGCTGTTAGTCTGTATGCAATAAGCGAGTTGGTGCACATACAAATAGGGCCTGCTAGATAATAAATACCTAGATCTTACATCTAGTAATGCTTTAGTATACAATTAATTAAATTTAACACTTAAAATAAATATAAAATTAATAACTTACTTGTCCATTTTGCTATCTAGCGATACCACAGCCAAGGAGGTGGGGCCTGTGTGTTTCGCTGGGCGTCGCGGGGTTGACGGACCGCGGCGCTTGCCGATGGCCGGGGCGTCCACGTCGCCGGCGGATGGATACTGACTTAGAATCTTTGCTAACACCGAGCCAATCGTCCCATTTACGGTCGATTACGTGAATCAACCGGTGACACGAGATCCAATCATGGCGTCTCCGACGAACGACCCGCTGAAGTGCGTGAGATGAGAATCACAGAAGGCCGACGCTAGCTCCTATACTCTTAAGGCGTCGCGTCGGGTGATTACTTCTCCGAACATCCCTCATGAGTACCTTGACCGATAGATGGTTCGCATTAGCTATGAGCAAAGATGCGTCCCTGGCGGGAGAGATCAAACCGAGCGGATGGGAAAGCGCACTGGCGACTCGGTCGGCGGAGGGGCGGTGATCTGGATTCAGTCAATCGTTTACAAATGACCCAGCTCTAGAGGGAGGACTCCGGTGTTGTGCGCCGGAACCAACCTCGACGGCTGGCTGCCACCAGTGGCAAAACCTTGAACGCACCAGCCTTAGGGCCGGCAAACACAGTTTGTCGTTAAAATAAGCACAATTTGTTACCGTAAGACTGAAATCACCGAAGAGTGGGCGGAGTCAGGATCCACATGCCTGACCTACGGGCAGGTAACATCTTAGTAACGTTAGGCGGAAGCGAGGAGGCGGGGGCTAAGGCCCACCGCTGCCGTAAGAACGGCTAAAGAAACTGCGGTGACGACGGCGGCGGTGGGCTCGGATCCCCCGCTGCTGAGTGGAAACCGACCGCTACAGACAACACGAGGCCACCAGAACTCTGAAGGCGGCAGAGCGAGGGCAGGTCTGGGGGACCGCCGGCTACACCGGACCGGTGTTCCCGCGCCCCCACGGGTGAAGCGCCCGCCGGTCGGGGAGAGGCTGGCGGGCCCCCGGAGCGGTCCGACCTAGGTTGCTGAAAGGGCATCGAGGTAACCCCGTGAACACTTACTGGCGCTCACCCGCCTGGCAAGGACGGCCCAACCAGGTCATGACGAGCCAGGCGTGTAGACTGACCAGTACAAGTACACACCTGCTACCGGCCGCTCCTAGACGAGTCACGTTGAAAAACTGGCTGACTAATCTGGTCCTGGAAAGGGGCAGGCGGGGTACGGTCTTAAAAAAGCTAGCCCTAGAGCTTCGAGTTAACTGAACTGTAATCACAAGGGCTCGGGGCAGGCCATGCTTGGTGCTAACGAAATGACCAAGGACCTCCGAGTTCCCTGGGCCACTTGTACCTTCCAGGGTGGTAACCCGGTGGTTTAGAACACGCTAAGCCACAAAAGGTTTGAAATGGGTAGGAAGGCGGGGGGGCGCTCGAACAAGGCTACACCCTCGAGCGCCCTCACGAAAAGCTCACTCATGATTGTGCAGAACCGTTCGGAGCAAAAAGAGCCGCGGGATTGAGACCGTGGCTGGCGATGTCCTGCCCGGGTACAGGACTGGGCGGATGACGAACGGCCGGAAGGCGTCTTCGCACCCCCGGGCAACTCGAGGGCCCCGTCCCGATCTCAACGCCAGTGGAGGGTGCATATCCAAACCGAGCTTCCCGGGGTAATAGGAAGCACCTGGAGGTGGTCTCAGAGACTTACCGGTGGCGACGGGAAAGGGTCATCAATGAAGGAAAAGAGGACTGGCTAGGCATTTTTCAGCAGACCAGCCACTCCAACAGTATACCCCGGAGATGGGCAGCTTGCCAAATGCAGGTCCTCAAGGATCGCAGAGCATCTGCTTACACATACGACTGCCCGACCGTCAGCTACGAAAAAGATCCGCGCTCAAGGTGCAAGCGATCGGAGCGGACCGAAACGCAGAGCGCGGACCCACGGGAAAAACCAATAACCGTGTTCCAGGCGTATAAACGCACTGAGGAAGGGTAGACCTGATAGGCATGTCAAAAGACCCCGACGTGGATCCCCGTATAAGGACGACCGAGGTGATGGAGGGCACCTTCCTTTTCCGCACGGGAACCACCTACCCAAGTGGGGAATCATACCACCTGCGACAAACCAGTGGGCCTGAGCGAGAGGCGCCAGAGCATGACGTGGGAAGCAGACGCGGACCTCCGTCAGCGCGCTGGTTCTTCTAGCACGAACCTGACTGAGAGCACACGGGCCCGACCAACTCGTGTGCGAACACGTGCAAGGTTAAGTCCGGCTGGGGGACACTCACCGTCAAGCACTCAAACCCGAGCATTCGGTACGGACACGGCACCCGGCAAAAGAAAACCGTACCACTCAATAAAAGGTCGCATCGCGTTAGCGTAAGAACTGCCCCGGTGTCGATGCTAGTGGAAAAAGAGTCGTTGTGAGTACTCTGGATAACGGATCCTTCAATCTCATCTCGCGGGCGAAGAGGACAGCCCCACTGAAAACCCGACCTAGCTAACGCCCGAACGGTAACAGTGCCCGTCGAGCTGTGTGGCGTGCGTCCGGCCGACGCGCGCGTGTACCTCGCGTGCTCGCGCTCGCCGGCCGCGTGTTCGTGACATATGTGGATGGCCTCGCGGGGGCTGTCGGGAGTAGCGCCTTAGTAGAAGGGGAGGAATTTGACTGGGTCGAATCCAGCGCTCGCCGACGCGGATCAGCGAGACCCAACCATCTACCTCGGACGAGAGTAGCCGACGGGGGAACGTCAGCCTGGCGCCAGGGCGCCCTGAACTTAACCCGTCGGAGGGATGCGACCGCGTCACAAAGGCGTGAAGTAGCCGCCCTCGAGAAATATGGCTAAAGGTGTAAAAACCCCCGGGGGAATGGTCTTATACTCCCCGTCACACAGTGGTTTTCAATGTCCATTTTGCTAACCATGCATCTGTATCCTCAGTCCGTTCACCAGTAGGTATGGTCGTCAAATAAACAAAAAATATTAAACTATTTAAACTAATAAACTTATAATGTCTATATTTGGATTAATCGATAAACGATGATAAAAAAAAAAAAGATAAAACCCGTAAGTACTGAACGTATGAACAATGAAAATAATACGGCGAGACTCGCAGTGACATTTTCTAAAAATAAATATCAATAATTTAAAAACTTTTGATAATGATTTGATTTTGATGACCAGCTGTAATACTACTAAATATATTTTTAACATTTGAACTATTCTATTTATTACGTACAGTTAATTTCTCAATTTTCTTTTACATTTATATCTATTTTTTTTATTACATTTAAAACAATAGATTCTTAGGAAATGTATACATTAACACGGAACCAATTAGCCAGGGCCATGGCCCAGTTGGCCCAGGCCGTAGTTCCGCCTATGGCTATATACCATACATGCACCTGTAAGAAGAGACCACTTTTGCCACTAGCATATGCTTTAATGTCATCAAAATCTGAAACCCTGTATATACGTCTTTTTCAAGTCTTAATTGACTTTTGCGAAGATAATGGCGGGCAACTAAATCCATATTGGATATGACAGATTTTGAACAGGCGGCAATAAAGGCATCAAAAGCTGAGTTTCCTAACGTGAAAAACAAGTCATGTTTTTTTCATTTATCTCAAAGTACTTGGAGAGTAAGTACTCAAAGTACTTTTCTTCTTGTGAATAATTGTTTGATCATTCAGTTTTACTAATTAATTTCCAATTTTCCAAAATTGTTTACTTATTCTATTAGTGTTTTTATAATGGATCATTCTAATGAGCGTGATTTAGTTATCAACAATGCTATACAACAACGCTGTGATATTTATTTTCCTCTTCGTCTGATGACAGTGAAAATGACGGCAATGAATATGAATATGTAGTACATTGTTTAGAAAGTATAGAAACTAAAACTGCAATACCTAGGTTGCAAAATTATGTTGAAACGATCGTACCATAATTCAATGATGGCCAATTCAAAGCTCATTTCAGGTTAAAAGGTTTTAATAATAAAATACATTCGCCAAAGAGATGATTACTTTTAGCAGATAAGAGTAGATACAAATAAATTTAACAAATACTATTTTATAGGATGCTTCCAATGGTCATGAAGTTAGCTCCACCCACTTTGGCGGATTCATTTCAAACCAGCGGCAATATTTAGCAAACTAATTGCAAATAATTGCAAATTGGTTTTTAGGATTTGCAAATTTAGTGCACGCTCGCAAACTAAAAATATGATTTGGGGGGGGCTAACTCCATGCAGCCCCCCACTTTGTCCGATCCGTTCCAAACCAACGCCAATATTTAGCAAATTAATTGCAAATAATTTCAAATTGGTTTTTAGAATTTGCAAATCAAAATTGGAATTTTGGCGAATTTTTTAAAAAATCGATTAAAGTCGCATTTTTCATAAAGTACGAATTTTTTTATCAAAAATCGATTTTTTTTTTTATTAATTTTCCTTGAAATACAGATTTTTATTGATTTTTATCCAACAGATACATTTTTTCAGACTAGATTTTTTAAATTATGAATTTTCCATCAAACAGATTTGTATTCAATTTATATTTTTTACAAATCTAAATTGAATTAAATTCTAAAAAAAAACTGTTAGATAAAAAAGCAATAAGAAATGTAAAATCAATAAAAAAACCATATTTGATAAAAAAAAAATTTGGGTAAAAAATTCACTTTAAAAATATTAATTAATACCTCAAACTTTTTCCAAATCCCTAGAATTTCCTATTATAAATTATCCAAGAATAAATCGAACTTTTTGGCTGGTCCCTACTCACTTTATCTTCCAGTTAATCAAGTCCGACTGTATTGGCAAAATATTAAGATGTATATGTTGTTTTGTGAGTGTAAAAAATAATTATATATGTAGTCATAATTTTAGATTTTTACATAATATATTAATAAAAAGTTTATAATTAACTGGTTATATTTGTATATAGTCTATTCAAAATGAGATGATGACTCGGTGGCGACCAGTTTTGGTCGGCCGCCGGTCATACTCCCTCCACAAGCATGATCACGTGACCGAAGCAACGGGGATGTGTCACGCGAGACGTGGATGTGCGTGTGTGCGTCATGCGTTCCGCGTTAAGTAATAGAATGTACACGCAATGCATTTTAAATTATCCACACACATCGGCAGTCGATACTAGACTAATTAAAGCTCCCGTCCGCGGCGGCGCCTCAAGTGCTACCACGGAACAAAAGCCACACCCATGCGCACAACTTGGCCGCCTAGTCATCATCTCATTTTGAATAGACTATAGATGCCTTGAACTTCAAAGTAACCAACTGAATATTGAACTACACAAAACTACAAACCGCGAATCGAAAAGATTAAATTTTAATTTTACTATTAGGAACAGAAACACGAAAAGTCAATGCTGCTTATAAATTATGATTGTATTTTGCCAGTTATTATTACTTTGCTTTATCCTATACAATTTAATATAAATACAATAATATAATATATAGTGATAAATGATAAAAATTTTAAATGTATATACAAAATTTTAAATATTTTATCACTAAACTATGTCTTGCCATCTTGAAGCAGTTAAAACAATTAATATGTCAACTCATTCGTAAGTTACTTTAAATAGGTTAATAAATAATTTTACTGTAATAAATTGTTAAATTGTTAAATTTTGTATTGATATGACCTATACCAAATCCCTTAAAACATATACGTTATAAGTATAGGCAATTTAGCGACTAATTTTTTTAGTAAGTTTGAAAGGCAATCAACAACAGTATACCACACTACCATTGTACCAGTCAGTGGCGTCACGAACATTTTATTCTTAGGGGCAAATACTGAGGCTATCCACCCACCCACCCACACATAAAACTAAAACCTGCTGATGCATATATTTTTTTAATTATAAAATAAATATTGATATTATTTTACTATATCAATGAACATTAATGTAACAAGTTACCTATTATTGAACCTATGTGGCTATGTTTTTTTAACAAATTTTAGCAAGTTAGCAGTTTAGTAAACTATTTTAATAAGTATATTAAAAAATAACAATAGTTAAAAAATATATATATATAATAATAAAACATTAATCATTCAAAATATTATGACTTATGAGTATAATAAAGTTTTTTTCATCAATGTAGATCAGGGGTCGGCAACCTTTTTGGTGTCAAGGGCCAAAAAATAAAAATAAATTTTTTCACGGGCCATAATTTGAATACACCTTATTTTATTTAAACGAAATATTGTAGTAATTTAAAATTTAATTTATTTAAGTACATCACTGATTGGTACATTAATTATCGAGGTATCTACAAACAAAGTTGTAATAATAATTACACGTAATAATAATAATAAAAAAATACATAGTAAAATATAGTATAATATTGGAAAAAATAAATAAATAAAAATTAATGTGATTTTTGAGTTTGAAGAGCATCAACAAGTGTATTGATAGCAGGTTTTATTTTCGATGTAACCGTCACCCGCACGCGCACCGTCGAACCTGTCATCCGACGTCGCCGATCCGTAGCTGCCGTTGCCGCCGTCACAGGACGCGCTGTCATAGCAGCCACCATTCCGCGCCGCCACTAGTACGTCCACGCTGTCAAGGGAAAACAGATCACCGTAAGAGGAACCAGTGTTGTGCATCGAGGACGAGCAACACCCGATAGCCACATCCAATTCAGATACACCCACCAAACACCACCAACAGAGTCGGCTGTTTTGGTCTTCAACGGCCCGATCCATCAACCCTACGGCACCTACGTGAGTCGTACCACTCGTCAATAATAAACATACCAAATATCTGTAGCTCGAAGAGCACTTGTTAAACCAAAAGAAAAAACTGTAGAACATAAATAAACTGTTTTATTATTTTACGTAAGAATAAAGAACCATCATTCAATTACACAAAACAACCTGCGTTTTGCATTCTTACAACTTGACCAGGATACTGCAGTTTCTGGTGATTAGTAAAACAAGCCGTGCGTTTTCTTGCTCCAAAATATTCAACTAATGCTTGAATTTCTCCAAAAAAATTACGAGTATCCAAACATGAATCACACATATCTACTATAACCAAGTTTATGACATGGGCACAACACCAAATATATTTAGCACGGGGACATTGTTGTTGTACAAGTGTTCTTAATCCAAAATATTGCCCTTGCATCGCTGCAGCTCCATCATATGCTTGGGCATATAAATTATTTTTCCAATCCAATCCATGTTTTTCGCAAATCTTAGAAAATAGTTGAAACATCCCATGGCCTGTTGCATCCGTTGCTATTTCTAGTGCGATAAGTCTTTCTTCAACAATTCCTTCATCATTTACAAATCTTACGACAAACGTGATTGTTCCATTTTGGAAATATCAGTTGTTGTATCTATAATAACTGCAAACATTCTAGCATCGTTGACTTTTTTTAAAATTACTGATCTTATAGAAACACTCATTATTTGAAGCATAACATTTTGTGTCTGACCAGAAAGAAATGTTATTCTATTCTTTTTTTGATGCATTTTCAATTTTATTTAAATGAATAGCTAAAGGAGCATGATATTTTGACAAAACTTTAATTAGGGACAAGAAGTTACCACGATTTTTTGATGTCAAGCTTTCATCATGCCCACGAAATGCAATGTTTTGTCTTCCAAGATACAATAGAATTTCAAATATAACTCTAACTATTTCTCTTTTTTTCGCGATTTGGATATTTGTTGTTAGTCTGAATCTGACATCTAAACGATTATTAGAAGAATACTGACCTCGATTGATTCTGACTCTAAATGTTCTTTTGCCATCTCATGGTTTAACATTCTTAGGGCCGATTTCACCAACGCAGTTAATCGAAGTTAACTCACCTTAATCACGATTAACATTGATAACCAGAGATTACGGATTTCACCAAACCCGGTTAAGCGTAACCGCTGCTTAATCACGATTAAGAACTAACCGCCCAATTTCGGCCGATTATCGTCCTTAATCGCGGTTAGTTTTCGAAAATATTGATAATGTTATCAATTATTAAAATATTTTCTGTTTTGTATGAGGGTTTTATATTTTGTTTAAACTTCAATTGTTTTTTGGTTTCAAATATATTTATATTTTTACAAAATGCACCGAGCTCGTAAACGTGTGTTTCAAATTTGTTTTGAAAACGATGAAGACGACGAAGACGATTTTATAATTTTCGCTGTTCGCCGTCCAAGATGGATACGGGAAAGAGCCGAAGACTTCGATAGTCTGGATGATCGGGATTTCATTACAAGGTACAGACTGACAAAACCTACAGTTTTGTCAATTCTGGCAAAAATAGAACATCATCTCGAGTATGAAACAGACAGGTCAGTCGGTGTAGTTGGAGCTTATTATAACAAAAACTTTTCAAAGTACCTATAACAGTTTTTTTTCCGACAGAAATAACTGTATATGCCCGATTAACCAGTTATTATGCACTCTACGATTTTATGCCACTGGATGCTTTCAAACCACTGCAGGGGATCTGTGTGGCTTTAGTTCTTCAACAGTAAATCGGATAGTGCATAAAGTTAGTTGTACTATTGCGTCCTTGCGTAGTCAATATATTAAATTTCGTGGAACACCAGAGGAAATAAGACGGAACCAGTTAAATTTTTACAGAAGAGCCAAGTTCCCAAGAGTCATCGGTGCTATTGACTGTACCCATGTGAAGTTGTGGCAATCACCAGGTATTTACAAAAATAATTAATACTTAAACCTGTTTTTCTTATTACTAGGTACAAGTTATTACACCCGTAGACACAATTTTCTAACAATATAAATGTAATTAATTTATTTTTATTTTTACAATTATAGTTACATTTTACATTAGTGGTCTTTCTTTCTGAATTGCAGGTGGAGAACCCGCTGAGCGTTTCCGGAACCGCAAAGGATAATTTTCGTTAAACGTTCAAGCATATCGCAATGCTAATTTGGAAATAATTGATGTTGTTGCAAATGCCAATGAAATTTCAACAATAATCAGACATTTTCATAAATTATTTGTTTATTTATTATAATTTATAATTTATTATAATATATTAACATTGTTCATTGATAGGGTATTTAGGATATTTTATTCACTATAAATAAACTACGTTATCAGAAAACTAGAGTTTAAAACCAAATAATTGCGCAAATATGAACATTTTTTAGTGTTGGGGTAAACATTTCAAATTAAAAAAAAAACATAATTTGTTGATGAATAAAACTTTAGTCAATTGTAAATACATTAGTCAGCTATAGGTAGATGAGTAGAAGGCAAAACTATAATTTAGAACTCAATTATTACGTTTATAATGACATTGTTCATTGATAGGATAAATCTTTTCAAATTAATAAAAAACAAAATTTGTAGATGAATGAAATATTAGTCAATTGCAAATACACTTATCCACTGTAAATAAACTAGGTTTTCAGAAAACTATAGTTTAAACCCAATAATTACCCTTATATGAAAATTTCTTAGCGTTGGGGTACATCTTTTCAAATTAATAAAAAACATAATTTGTTGATGAATACAATTTTAGTCAATTGCAAATACACTTATCAACTATAATGAAACTAGGTTTTCAGAAAACTAGAGTATAAAACCAAATATTTACGCTTATATGAACATTTTTTAGCGTTGGGGTAAAACTAGAATTTAGAACTCAATTATTACCTTTATATTAACATTGTTCATTGATAGGGTACATCTTTTCATATTAATAAAAAACATAATTTGTTGATGAATAAGACTTAAGTCAACTGCTAATACATTAGTCACCTATAGATAGATTAGTAGAAGAAATAACTAGAATTTAGAACTCAATAATTACGTATATATTAACATTGTTCATTGATTGGGTACATCTTTTCAAATTAAGAAAAATTTAATTTGTTGATAAATTAAATTTTAGTCAATTGCAAATACACTTATCCACTATAAAGAAACTATGTTTTCAGAAAACTAGAGTATAAAACCAAATAATTACGCTTATATGAACATTTTTTAGCGTTGGGGTACATCTTTTCAAATTAATAAAAAACATAATTTTTTGATGAATAAGACTTAAGTCAATAGCTAATACATTAGTCACCTATAGATAGATTAGTAGAAGAAATAACTAGAATTTAGAACTCAATAATTACGTTTATATTAACATTGTTCATTGATAGGGTACATCTTTTTAAATTAATAAATAACATAATTTGTTGTTGAATAAGACTTAAGTCAATTGCAAATACATTAGACACCTATAGATGGATTAGTAGAAGAAAAAACTAGAATTTAGAACTCAATTATTACCTTTATATTAACATTGTTCATTGATAGGGTACATCTTTTTAAATTAATAAAAACATAATTTGTTGATGAATAAAATTTTAGTCAATTGCAAATACACTTATCCACTATAAATAAACTAGGTTTTCAGGAAACTAGAGTTTAAAACCCAATAATTACGCTTATATGAAAATTTCTTAGCGTTGGGGAACATCTTTTCAAATTAATAAAAAACATAATTTGTTGATGAATAAGACTTTAGTCAATTGCTAATACATTAGTCACCTATAGATAGATTAGTAGAAGGAATAACTAGAATTTACAACTCAATAATTACGTTTATATTAATATTGTTCATTGATAGGGTACATCTTTTCAAATTAATAAAAAACATAATTTGTTGATGAATAAAATTTTAGCCAATTGCAAATACACTTATCCACTATAAATAAACTAGGTTTTCAGAAAACTAGAGTTTAAAACCCAATAATTACGCTTATGTGAAAATTTCTTAGCGTTGGGGTACAGCATTTCAAATTAATAAAAAACATAATTTGTTGATGAATTAAATTTTAGTCAATTGCAAATACACTTATCCACTATGAATAAACTAGGTTTTCAGAAAACTAGAGTTTAAAACCCAATAATTACGCTTATATGAACACTTTTTAGCGTTGGGGTACATCTTTTCAAATTAATAAAAAACATAATTTGTTGATGAATAAAACTTTAGTCAATTGCAAATACTTATATTCACTATAAATAAACTAGGTTATCAGAAAACTAGAGTTTAAAACCAAATAATTGCGCAAATATGAACATTTTTTAGTGTTGGGGTAAACATTTCAAATTAAAAAAAAAACATAATTTGTTGATGAATAAAACTTTAGTCAATTGTAAATACATTAGTCAGCTATAGGTAGATGAGTAGAAGGCAAAACTATAATTTAGAACTCAATTATTACGTTTATAATGACATTGTTCATTGATAGGATAAATCTTTTCAAATTAATAAAAAACAAAATTTGTAGATGAATTAAATTTTAGTCAATTGCAAATACACTTATCCACTGTAAATAAACTAGGTTTTCAGAAAACTATAGTTTAAACCCAATAATTACCCTTATATGAAAATTTCTTAGCGTTGGGGTACATCTTTTCAAATTAATAAAAAACATAATTTGTTGATGAATACAATTTTAGTCAATTGCAAATACACTTATCAACTATAATGAAACTAGGTTTTCAGAAAACTAGAGTATAAAACCAAATATTTACGCTTATATGAACATTTTTTAGCGTTGGGGTAAAACTAGAATTTAGAACTCAATTATTACCTTTATATTAACATTGTTCATTGATAGGGTACATCTTTTCATATTAATAAAAAACATAATTTGTTGATGAATAAGACTTAAGTCAACTGCTAATACATTAGTCACCTATAGATAGATTAGTAGAAGAAATAACTAGAATTTAGAACTCAATAATTACGTATATATTAACATTGTTCATTGATTGGGTACATCTTTTCAAATTAAGAAAAATTTAATTTGTTGATAAATTAAATTTTAGTCAATTGGAAATACACTTATCCACTATAAAGAAACTATGTTTTCAGAAAACTAGAGTATAAAACCAAATAATTACGCTTATATGAACATTTTTTAGCGTTGGGGTACATCTTTTCAAATTAATAAAAAACATAATTTTTTGATGAATAAGACTTAAGTCAATAGCTAATACATTAGTCACCTATAGATAGATTAGTAGAAGAAATAACTAGAATTTAGAACTCAATAATTACGTTTATATTAACATTGTTCATTGATAGGGTACATCTTTTTAAATTAATAAATAACATAATTTGTTGTTGAATAAGACTTAAGTCAATTGCAAATACATTAGACACCTATAGATGGATTAGTAGAAGAAAAAACTAGAATTTAGAACTCAATTATTACCTTTATATTAACATTGTTCATTGATAGGGTACATCTTTTTAAATTAATAAAAACATAATTTGTTGATGAATAAAATTTTAGTCAATTGCAAATACACTTATCCACTATAAATAAACTAGGTTTTCAGGAAACTAGAGTTTAAAACCCAATAATTACGCTTATATGAAAATTTCTTAGCGTTGGGGTACAGCATTTCAAATTAATAAAAAACATAATTTGTTGATGAATTAAATTTTAGTCAATTGCAAATACACTTATCCACTATGAATAAACTAGGTTTTCAGAAAACTAGAGTTTAAAACCCAATAATTACGCTTATATGAACATTTTTTAGCGTTGGGGTACATCTTTTCAAATTAATAAAAAACATAATTTGTTGATGAATAAAACTTTAGTCAATTGCAAATACTTATATTCACTATAAATAAACTAGGTTATCAGAAAACTAGAGTTTAAAACCAAATAATTGCGCAAATATGAACATTTTTTAGTGTTGGGGTAAACATTTCAAATTAAAAAAAAAACATAATTTGTTGATGAATAAAACTTTAGTCAATTGTAAATACATTAGTCAGCTATAGGTAGATGAGTAGAAGGCAAAACTATAATTTAGAACTCAATTATTACGTTTATAATGACATTGTTCATTGATAGGATAAATCTTTTCAAATTAATAAAAAACAAAATTTGTAGATGAATTAAATTTTAGTCAATTGCAAATACACTTATCCACTGTAAATAAACTAGGTTTTCAGAAAACTATAGTTTAAACCCAATAATTACCCTTATATGAAAATTTCTTAGCGTTGGGGTACATCTTTTCAAATTAATAAAAAACATAATTTGTTGATGAATACAATTTTAGTCAATTGCAAATACACTTATCAACTATTATGAAACTAGGTTTTCAGAAAACTAGAGTATAAAACCAAATATTTACGCTTATATGAACATTTTTTAGCGTTGGGGTAAAACTAGAATTTAGAACTCAATTATTACCTTTATATTAACATTGTTCATTGATAGGGTACATCTTTTCATATTAATAAAAAACATAATTTGTTGATGAATAAGACTTAAGTCAACTGCTAATACATTAGTCACCTATAGATAGATTAGTAGAAGAAATAACTAGAATTTAGAACTCAATAATTACGTATATATTAACATTGTTCATTGATTGGGTACATCTTTTCAAATTAAGAAAAATTTAATTTGTTGATAAATTAAATTTTAGTCAATTGGAAATACACTTATCCACTATAAAGAAACTATGTTTTCAGAAAACTAGAGTATAAAACCAAATAATTACGCTTATATGAACATTTTTTAGCGTTGGGGTACATCTTTTCAAATTAATAAAAAACATAATTTTTTGATGAATAAGACTTAAGTCAATAGCTAATACATTAGTCACCTATAGATAGATTAGTAGAAGAAATAACTAGAATTTAGAACTCAATAATTACGTTTATATTAACATTGTTCATTGATAGGGTACATCTTTTTAAATTAATAAATAACATAATTTGTTGTTGAATAAGACTTAAGTCAATTGCAAATACATTAGACACCTATAGATGGATTAGTAGAAGAAAAAACTAGAATTTAGAACTCAATTATTACCTTTATATTAACATTGTTCATTGATAGGGTACATCTTTTTAAATTAATAAAAACATAATTTGTTGATGAATAAAATTTTAGTCAATTGCAAATACACTTATCCACTATAAATAAACTAGGTTTTCAGGAAACTAGAGTTTAAAACCCAATAATTACGCTTATATGAAAATTTCTTAGCGTTGGGGAACATCTTTTCAAATTAATAAAAAACATAATTTGTTGATGAATAAGACTTTAGTCAATTGCTAATACATTAGTCACCTATAGATAGATTAGTAGAAGGAATAACTAGGATTTAGAACTCAATAATTACGTTTATATTAATATTGTTCATTGATAGGGTACATCTTTTCAAATTAATAAAAAACATAATTTGTTGATGAATAAAATTTTAGCCAATTGCAAATACACTTATCCACTATAAATAAACTAGGTTTTCAGAAAACTAGAGTTTAAAACCCAATAATTACGCTTATGTGAAAATTTCTTAGCGTTGGGGTACAGCATTTCAAATTAATAAAAAACATAATTTGTTGATGAATTAAATTTTAGTCAATTGCAAATACACTTATCCACTATGAATAAACTAGGTTTTCAGAAAACTAGAGTTTAACGCTATGTCCTAATTGAATCCGGGCAATGCGGTGCGTGCGTTGCGTCTATCGCCCGCACCGCAAACCGCTGCGTGTAATTTTTAATGTGGCAAAATTAAATACTACCTTATCGCTACGATAGGCGGGTAAATTTTTATTTCTTTGACAGTTGTAAATATGCCAATAACGGATACACAACGAAAGTTATTACTTTCCGAAAACTTGTGGTTAAAATATATACGTTTAAAAAAACTAAATAAAAGAAATAATGTCAATACTGTTTATAAAGATCGTTTTATTTTTGGTGAATTTTATCATCTTTATCCAAAATTACGTGAAGACGAAACGTTATTTAGATCGTACACTAGAATGATACCACAAACGTTCGACTATATTCTAAATTTAATTGAAATAGAGTGTTCACACAGTACAACTAATTTTAAGAAACCAATTTCAGTGGAGGAAAGATTACTCGTAACATTAAGGTAATTATTTTAATTTTAAATAAGTAGATACAATTGCTTATAATGATTGAATTATTTTTGTACAATTGTTTTAATTTTAAAGTTATATTATAAATAATAGTAATATATTAATACTTAGTCCTTACATTTATTTTATAATTTAAAAATAATTAATATTGTTTGAATTATTTGAATCAGACGTAGACGATGAAGATGGTGGATTTGTATAATAATTTGTCATATTTTGATCATTAGAAAATTGTTGTGAGGATATTTCTCGTAATAATGTGTCTTGTATTGTACTCCTAAATCTTAATTTTTGCAGTGGATGTAACTGTTTCATGTACGGAATCAATGATTTAAAAAATAATAGATCTTCATCTTCAGGGGCTTGTGGTTCTAATATAGCAGCAACTTTTTTAGCTTCCAACTTTAATAGTTCATTTTCAAATGAAGATTTTGTGTCAATTTTTTGTTTTTTTTTTGTTGGACGATTTGGAGTTAAAGAACTTATATTTTCATCAACGCAAATATTTGAAATATTACTATCGTCTGTATGTTTAGCTTCCAACTTTAATAGTTCATTTTCAAATGAAGATTTTGTGTCAATTTTTTGTTTTTTGTTTGGTGGACGATTTGGAGTTAAAGAACTTATATTTTCATCAACGCAAATATTTGAAATATTCTGATCGTCTGTATCAAACTCAACCTCATCATTATGAATTAAATCGTCATTTAATTCATCGCTCTCCGAAATATTACCACTTGTAGTTCTAGATTGTACAGAGTCTCTCAAAAAAAGCAATAATTGGAAATATGACCATCTTCCATTATAATGTGCTGCAAACTCCTGACCACTACCAGATGCACCTTTTGGTATTTTTTTTATTTCTTTCAGAAATTGATCTCTCAAATTTCTCCATTTTTTTTAGCTTCTTCTTCTAAAAATTAAAAAAAAAAATGTTTACCACTTTTTTTTAAATTTTTTATTATTTTTAGCATAAAATAAATATGTTATCCCGTCATTAGAGCGAAAGAAAAAAAGCCAGCGCCAATGCGTTTATAAATTATTATTGTCCTTACTATTTATCGTATCATAAGACGTAATGTGGCGAATCACATAAATATTACTAATATTACTCGATCTGATGTTAACACTACAGTAATAAAGATAAGTCTAGATAGTAGATAGTAATTCATTGCATTTTATCGCCATGTAGGAAATTACATATTACATATCGGTGTATTTTTGTTCGAGTAGAAACTTACATAACGGGATTACCTGCTATGCTATAATATTTTATACACATTTAAATTTAATATTAAATTTTAATTTTAAGTTTTAACTATCACAGTAGTATATGCGACTGAAAATTATTATAAGTAGTATAAATAGTATTTACTAATTATTGATCTTTTTTATGATCAAACTAAAAATAATAAAATATTAATGGCGTTTTAATTTTTTTCAGGTACTTAGCTACTGGTACTGCTTTTAGACAAATTGCGTTTTCGTTTAGAATTTCCAAGACAACTGTTTCATCAATTGTAATTGAAGTATGTCGAGCTATTTGGGAATGTTCCCAGGAAATACATATGCCTACTCCAAGTATAAATGATTTTGAAAACATCGCTCAAGATTTTTACGACAAATGGAACTTTCCCCATTGTGTTGGGAGCATTGATGGAAAGCACATACGGTTAAAGTGTCCAAAAAATTCTGGAAGCATGTTTTATAATTATAAACAATTTTTTTCCATAGTTTTAATGGCCATAGCTGATGCGAATTATAAGTTTATTATGGTTGACATAGGTGCTTATGGAAAAGACAGTGATGGTGGCGTATTTTCCAATTCTAATGTACATATTTGAATAGAAAATAATTCATTAAAGTTACCTAAACCAAGATGTTTACCAAATTCAAATAATGTGGCACCATTTGTTTTCGTAGGAGATGAAGCTTTTCCTCTACGAAGTTATTTAATGCGACCTTTCCACGCAAGCAATTGGACGACGTAAATAAAGAATATTACAATTATAGATTGTCGCGGGCTCGAATGACAATTGAATGTGCCTTCGGTATTGCATATGCAAAATTTAGGATTTTGCAAAAAAGTATAGAAACCAAAGTGGAAAACGCTGATCATATTGTGAAAGCAATATGCATTTTACATAATATTATAATAGACCGCGAAAAAGATACTGCGAGACAAACAAGTTTGAATGAAGAACAACCGAATACATTACTAATGGTGCGAAGAAATAAAGCCAATAATAGATCATCTCGATTTGCAGAAAATATTAGAAATATATTCACTTCATTTTTTGAAAAAAATAAAATATAAATATTGTCAGCAGGATGTGCTTAGGAAAAATAATTCTAAAAACACAATTTTATTACAGTATATTTCTCTCCATATTTATACTTTACATGCATTATATAGTTATTTTAATGAAATAATTGTTATGACCGTGTTTTATTAAAATATTTTAACTACTTATTATAATTAACTATGATATTTAAAATGACTAAAGTACTAGACAGTACACGCCATAAATTTATAATAAAACATAATTTTTACTTACTTGGCATACATAATTCTTTCCCTACAGCTTCCCACTCTCGATCAACTTTGATTCTATCTTTAAATTGCTTATGGAACTTATCCCATAAAATACGCTTTTTTTGAACTTCTGAAATAAGACTCTCCATGACTTGCGATGTGCAGTGTATAACTACAGTGTGCAGTGTACATTCAAATGCAAGTTGGTATATTGTAGATATCTTGCCCGCCGTCACCGCAACAGATAAAATCAAACTTGTTTGATTATTAAATATTGCGTGCGGTGCGGTGCGGGTAGTATTACCGCACCGCATACTTTTGCGGTCGTATTAGGACATCCGTACTTATCATACCTGGTTTGTTTTTTCTCCGCACCGCACGCAACGCACGCACCGCATTGCCCGGATTCAATTAGGACATAGCGTAAAACCCAATAATTACGCTTATATGAACATTTTTTAGCGTTGGGGTACATCTTTTCAAATTAATAAAAAACATAATTTGTTGATGAATAAAACTTTAGTCAATTGCAAATATTTTTATTCACTATAAATAAACTAGGTTATCAGAAAACTAGAGTTTAAAACCAAATAATTGCGCAAAAATGAACATTTTTTAGTGTTGGGGTAAACATTTCAAATTAAAAAAAAACATAATTTGTTGATGAATAAAACTTTAGTCAATTGTAAATACATTAGTCAGCTATAGGTAGATGAGTAGAAGGCAAAACTATAATTTAGAACTCAATTATTACGTTTATAATGACATTGTTCATTGATAGGGTAAATCTTTTCAAATTAATAAAAAACAAAATTTGTAGATGAATTAAATTTTAGTCAATTGCAAATACACTTATCCACTGTAAATAAACTAGGTTTTCAGAAAACTATAGTTTAAACCCAATAATTACCCTTATATGAAAATTTCTTAGCGTTGGGGTACATCTTTTCAAATTAATAAAAAACATAATTTGTTGATGAATACAATTTTAGTCAATTGCAAATACACTTATCAACTATAATGAAACTAGGTTTTCAGAAAACTAGAGTATAAAACCAAATATTTACGCTTATATGAACATTTTTTAGCGTTGGGGTAAAACTAGAATTTAGAACTCAATTATTACCTTTATATTAACATTGTTCATTGATAGGGTACATCTTTTCATATTAATAAAAAACATAATTTGTTGATGAATAAGACTTAAGTCAACTGCTAATACATTAGTCACCTATAGATAGATTAGTAGAAGGCAAAACTATAATTTAGAACTCAATTATTACGTTTATAATGACATTGTTCATTGATAGGGTAAATCTTTTCAAATTAATAAAAAACAAAATTTGTAGATGAATTAAATTTTAGTCAATTGCAAATACACTTATCCACTGTAAATAAACTAGGTTTTCAGAAAACTATAGTTTAAACCCAATAATTACCCTTATATGAAAATTTCTTAGCGTTGGGGTACATCTTTTCAAATTAATAAAAAACATAATTTGTTGATGAATACAATTTTAGTCAATTGCAAATACACTTATCAACTATAATGAAACTAGGTTTTCAGAAAACTAGAGTATAAAACCAAATATTTACGCTTATATGAACATTTTTTAGCGTTGGGGTAAAACTAGAATTTAGAACTCAATTATTACCTTTATATTAACATTGTTCATTGATAGGGTACATCTTTTCATATTAATAAAAAACATAATTTGTTGATGAATAAGACTTAAGTCAACTGCTAATACATTAGTCACCTATAGATAGATTAGTAGAAGAAATAACTAGAATTTAGAACTCAATAATTACGTATATATTAACATTGTTCATTGATTGGGTACATCTTTTCAAATTAAGAAAAATTTAATTTGTTGATAAATTAAATTTTAGTCAATTGCAAATACACTTATCCACTATAAAGAAACTATGTTTTCAGAAAACTAGAGTATAAAACCAAATAATTACGCTTATATGAACATTTTTTAGCGTTGGGGTACATCTTTTCAAATTAATAAAAAACATAATTTTTTGATGAATAAGACTTAAGTCAATAGCTAATACATTAGTCACCTATAGATAGATTAGTAGAAGAAATAACTAGAATTTAGAACTCAATAATTACGTTTATATTAACATTGTTCATTGATAGGGTACATCTTTTCAAATTAATAAATAACATAATTTGTTGTTGAATAAGACTTAAGTCAATTGCAAATACATTAGTCACCTATAGATGGATTAGTAGAAGAAAAAACTAGAATTTAGAACTCAATAATTACGTTTATATTAATATTGTTCATTGATAGGGTACATCTTTTCAAATTAATAAAAAACATAATTTGTTGATGAATAAAATTTTAGTCAATTGAAAATACACTTATCCACTATAAATAAACTAGGTTTTCAGAAAACTAGAGTATACAACCCAATAATTACGCTTATATGAACATTTTTTAGCGTTGGGTACATCTTTTCAAATTAATAAAAAAACATAATTTGTTGATGAATAAAACTTTAGTCAATTGCAAATACACTTATCAACTATAATGAAACTAGGTTTTCAGAAAACTAGAGTATAAAACCAAATAATTACGCTTATATGAAAATTATTTAGTGTTGGAGTACAGCATTTCAAATTAATAAAAAACATAATTTTTTGATGAATAAAACTTTAGTCAATTGCAAAATATACTTTTATTCACTATAAATAAACTAGGTTATCAGAAAACTAGAGTTTAAAACCAAATAATTGCGCAAATATGAAAATTTTTTAGTGTTGGGGTACAGCATTTCAAATTAAAAAAAAACATAATTTGTTGATGAATAAAACTTTAGTCAATTGCAAATACACTTATCAACTATAATGGAACTAGGTTTTCAGAAAACTAGAGTATAAAACCAAATAATTACGCTTATATGAACATTTTTTAGCGTTGGGGTAAAACTAGAATTTAGAACTCAATAATTACGTTTATATTGACATTGTTCATTGATAGGGTACATCTTTTCAAATTATTAAAAACATAATTTGTTGATAAATTAAATTTGAGTCAATTGCAAATACACTTATCCACTATAAAGAAACTATGTTTTCAGAAAACTAGAGTATACAACCCAATAATTACGCTTATATGAACATTTTATAGCGTTGGGGTACAGCATTTCAAATTAATAAAAAACATAATTTGTTGATGAATTAAATTTTAGTCAATTGCAAATACACTTGTCCACTATAAATAAACTAGGTTTTCAGAAAACTAGAGTTTAAAACCCAATAATTACGCTTATATGAACATTTTTTAGCGTTGGGGTACATCTTTTCAAATTAATAAAAAACATAATTTGTTGATGAATAAAACTTTAGTCAATTGCAAATACACTTATCAACTATAATGAAACTAGGTTTTCAGAAAACTAGAGTATAAAACCAAATATTTACGCTTATATGAACATTTTTTAGCGTTGGGGTAAAACTAGAATTTAGAACTCAATTATTACCTTTATATTAACATTGTTCATTGATAGGGTACATCTTTTCATATTAATAAAAAACATAATTTGTTGATGAATAAGACTTAAGTCAACTGCTAATACATTAGTCACCTATAGATAGATTAGTAAAAGAAATAACTAGAATTTAGAACTCAATAATTACGTATATATTAACATTGTTCATTGATTGGGTACATCTTTTCAAATTAAGAAAAATTTAATTTGTTGATAAATTAAATTTTAGTCAATTGCAAATACACTTATCCACTGTAAATAAACTAGGTTTTCAGAAAACTATAGTTTAAACCCAATAATTACCCTTATATGAAAATTTCTTAGCGTTGGGGTACATCTTTTCAAATTAATAAAAAACATAATTTGTTGATGAATACAATTTTAGTCAATTGCAAATACACTTATCAACTATAATGAAACTAGGTTTTCAGAAAACTAGAGTATAAAACCAAATATTTACGCTTATATGAACATTTTTTAGCGTTGGGGTAAAACTAGAATTTAGAACTCAATTATTACCTTTATATTAACATTGTTCATTGATAGGGTACATCTTTTCATATTAATAAAAAACATAATTTGTTGATGAATAAAACTTAAGTCAACTGCTAATACATTAGTCACCTATAGATAGATTAGTAGAAGAAATAACTAGAATTTAGAACTCAATAATTACGTATATATTAACATTGTTCATTGATTGGGTACATCTTTTCAAATTAAGAAAAATTTAATTTGTTGATAAATTAAATTTTAGTCAATTGCAAATACACTTATCCACTATAAAGAAACTATGTTTTCAGAAAACTAGAGTATAAAACCAAATAATTACGCTTATATGAACATTTTTTAGCGTTGGGGTACATCTTTTCAAATTAATAAAAAACATAATTTTTTGATGAATAAGACTTAAGTCAATAGCTAATACATTAGTCACCTATAGATAGATTAGTAGAAGAAATAACTAGAATTTAGAACTCAATAATTACGTTTATATTAACATTGTTCATTGATAGGGTACATCTTTTCAAATTAATAAATAACATAATTTGTTGTTGAATAAGACTTAAGTCAATTGCAAATACATTAGTCACCTATAGATGGATTAGTAGAAGAAAAAACTAGAATTTAGAACTCAATAATTACGTTTATATTAATATTGTTCATTGATAGGGTACATCTTTTCAAATTAATAAAAAACATAATTTGTTGATGAATAAAATTTTAGTCAATTGAAAATACACTTATCCACTATAAATAAACTAGGTTTTCAGAAAACTAGAGTATACAACCCAATAATTACGCTTATATGAACATTTTTTAGCGTTGGGTACATCTTTTCAAATTAATAAAAAAACATAATTTGTTGATGAATAAAACTTTAGTCAATTGCAAATACACTTATCAACTATAATGAAACTAGGTTTTCAGAAAACTAGAGTATAAAACCAAATAATTACGCTTATATGAAAATTATTTAGTGTTGGAGTACAGCATTTCAAATTAATAAAAAACATAATTTTTTGATGAATAAAACTTTAGTCAATTGCAAAATATACTTTTATTCACTATAAATAAACTAGGTTATCAGAAAACTAGAGTTTAAAACCAAATAATTGCGCAAATATGAAAATTTTTTAGTGTTGGGGTACAGCATTTCAAATTAAAAAAAAACATAATTTGTTGATGAATAAAACTTTAGTCAATTGCAAATACACTTATCAACTATAATGGAACTAGGTTTTCAGAAAACTAGAGTATAAAACCAAATAATTACGCTTATATGAACATTTTTTAGCGTTGGGGTAAAACTAGAATTTAGAACTCAATAATTACGTTTATATTGACATTGTTCATTGATAGGGTACATCTTTTCAAATTATTAAAAACATAATTTGTTGATAAATTAAATTTGAGTCAATTGCAAATACACTTATCCACTATAAAGAAACTATGTTTTCAGAAAACTAGAGTATACAACCCAATAATTACGCTTATATGAACATTTTATAGCGTTGGGGTACAGCATTTCAAATTAATAAAAAACATAATTTGTTGATGAATTAAATTTTAGTCAATTGCAAATACACTTGTCCACTATAAATAAACTAGGTTTTCAGAAAACTAGAGTTTAAAACCCAATAATTACGCTTATATGAACATTTTTTAGCGTTGGGGTACATCTTTTCAAATTAATAAAAAACATAATTTGTTGATGAATAAAACTTTAGTCAATTGCAAATACTTTTATTCACTATAAATAAACGTATCCACGTAGGTTTTATACTCTAGTTTTCTGAAAACCTAGTTTCATTATAGTTGATAAGTGTATTTGCAATTGACTAAAATTTAATTTATCAACAAATTATGTTTTTTATTAATTTGAAAAGATGTACCCCAACGCTAAGAAATTTTCATATAAGGGTAATTATTGGGTTTAAACTATAGTTTTCTGAAAACCTAGTTTATTTACAGTGGATAAGTGTATTTGCAATTGACTAAAATTTAATTCATCTACAAATTTTGTTTTTTATTAATTTGAAAAGATTTACCCTATCAATGAACAATGTCATTATAAACGTAATAATTGAGTTCTAAATTATAGTTTTGGCTTCTACTCATCTACCTATAGCTGACTAATGTATTTACAATTGACTAAAGTTTTATTCATCAACAAATTATGTTTTTTTTTAATTTGAAATATTTAGCCCAACACTAAAAAATGTTCATATTTGCGCAATTATTTGGTTTTAAACTCTAGTTTTCTGATAACCTAGTTTATTTATAGTGAATAAAAATATTTGCAATTGACTAAAGTTTTATTCATCAACAAATTATGTTTTTTATTAATTTGAAAAGATGTACCCCAACGCTAAAAAATGTTCATATAAGCGTAATTATTGGGTTTTAAACTCTAGTTTTCTGAAAACCTAGTTTATTCATAGTGGATAAGTGTATTTGCAATTGACTAAAATTTAATTCATCAACAAATTATGTTTTTTATTAATTTGAAATGCTGTACCCCAACGCTATAAAATGTTCATATAAGCGTAATTATTGGGTTGTATACTCTAGTTTTCTGAAAACATAGTTTCTTTATAGTGGATACGTGTATTTGCAATTGACTAAAATTTAATTTATCAACAAATTAAATTTTTCTTAATTTGAAAAGATGTACCCAATCAATGAACAATGTTAATATAAACGTAATAATTGAGTTCTAAATTCTAGTTTTGCCTTCTACTCATCTACCTATAGCTGACTAATGTATTTACAATTGACTAAAGTTTTATTCATCAACAAATTATGTTTTTTTTTAATTTGAAATGTTTACCCCAACACTAAAAAATGTTCATATTTGCGCAATTATTTGGTTTTAAACTCTAGTTTTCTGATAACCTAGTTTATTTATAGTGAATAAAAGTATTTGCAATTGACTAAAGTTTTATTCATCAACAAATTATGTTTTTTATTAATTTGAAAAGATGTACCCCAACGCTAAAAAATGTTCATATAAGCGTAATTTTTGGGTTGTATACTCTAGTTTTCTGAAAACATAGTTTCTTTATAGTGGATAAGTGTATTTGCAATTGACTAAAATTTAATTTATCAACAAATTATGTTTTTAATAATTTGAAAAGATGTACCCTATCAATGAACAATGTCAATATAAACGTAATTATTGAGTTCTAAATTCTAGTTTTACCCCAACGCTAATGTTCATATAAGCGTAATTATTTGGTTTTATACTCTAGTTTTCTGAAAACCTAGTTTCATTATAGTTGATAAGTGTATTTGCAATTGACTAAAGTTTTATTCATCAACAAATTATGTTTTTTTTTAATTTGAAATGCTGTACCCCAACACTAAAAAATGTTCATATTTGCGCAATTATTTGGTTTTAAACTCTAGTTTTCTGATAACCTAGTTTATTTATAGTGAATAAAAGTATATTTTGCAATTGACTAAAGTTTTATTCATCAAAAAATTATGTTTTTTATTAATTTGAAATGCTGTACTCCAACACTAAATAATTTTCATATAAGCGTAATTATTTGGTTTTATACTCTAGTTTTCTGAAAACCTAGTTTCATTATAGTTGATAAGTGTATTTGCAATTGACTAAAGTTTTATTCATCAACAAATTATGTTTTTTATTAATTTGAAAAGATGTACCCCAACGCTAAAAAATGTTCATATAAGCGTAATTATTGTGTTTTAAACTGTAGTTTTCTGAAAACCTAGTTTATTTATAGTGGATAAGTGTATTTGCAATTGACTAAAATTTAATTCATCAACAAATTATGTTTTTTATTAATTTGAAAAGATTTACCCTATCAATGAACAATGTTAATATATTATAATAAATTATAAATTATAATAAATAAACAAATAAATTATGAAAATGTCTGATTATTGTTGAAATTTCATTTGCATTTGCAACACCATCAATTATTTCCAAATTAGCATTGCGATATGCTTGAACGTTTAACGAAAAATATCCTTTGCGGTTCCGGAAACGCTCAGCGGATTCTCCACCTGCAATTCAGAAAGAAAGACCACTAATGTAAAATGTAACTATAATTGTAAAAATAAAAATAAATTAATTACATTTATATTGTTAGAAAATTGTGTCTACGGGTGTAATAACTTGTACCTAGTAATAAGAAAAACAGGTTTAAGTATTAATTATTTTTGTAAATACCTGGTGATTGCCACAACTTCACATGGGTACAGTCAATAGCACCGATGACTCTTGGGAACTTGGCTCTTCTGTAAAAATTTCACTGGTTCCGTCTTATTTCCTCTGGTGTTCCAGGAAAATTAATATATTGACTACGCAATATACCTATCCACTATAAAGAAACTATGTTTTCAGAAAACTAGAGTATACAACCCAATAATTACGCTTATATGAACATTTTATAGCGTTGGGGTACAGCATTTCAAATTAATAAAAAACATAATTTGTTGATGAATTAAATTTTAGTCAATTGCAAATACACTTATCCACTATAAATAAACTAGGTTTTCAGAAAACTAGAGTTTAAAACCCTATAATTACGCTTATATGAACATTTTTTAGCGTTGGGGTAAACATTTCAAATTAAAAAAAAAACATAATTTGTTGATGAATGAAACTTTAGTCAATTGTAAATACATTAGTCAGCTATAGGTAGATGAGTAGAAGGCAAAACTATAATTTAGAACTCAATTATTACCTTTATATTAACATTATTCATTGATAGGGTACATCTTTCCAAATTAATAAAAACATAATTTGTTGATGAATAAAATTTTAGTCAATTGCAAATACACTTATCCACTATAAATAAACTAGGTTTTCAGGAAACTAGAGTTTAAAACCCAATAATTACGCTTATATAAAAATTTCTCAGCAGTGGGGTACATCTTTTCAAATTAATAAAAACCATAATTTGTTGATGAATAAAATTTTAGTCAATTGCTAATACATTAGTCAGCTATAGATAGATGAGTAGAAGGCCAAACTAGAATTTAGAACTCAATTATTACGTTTATATTAACATTGTTCATTGATAGGGTACATCTTTTCAAATTAATAAATAACATAATTTGTTGTTGAATAATACTTAAGTCAATTGCAAATACATTAGTCAACTATAGATAGATTAGTAGAAGAAATAACTAGAATTTAGAACTCAATAATTACGTATATATTAACATTGTTCATTGATTGGGTACATCTTTTCAAATTAAGAAAAATTTAATTTGTTGATAAATTAAATTTTAGTCAATTGCAAATACACTTATCCACTGTAAATAAACTAGGTTTTCAGAAAACTATAGTTTAAACCCAATAATTACCCTTATATGAAAATTTCTTAGCGTTGGGGTACATCTTTTCAAATTAATAAAAAACATAATTTGTTGATGAATACAATTTTAGTCAATTGCAAATACACTTATCAACTATAATGAAACTAGGTTTTCAGAAAACTAGAGTATAAAACCAAATATTTACGCTTATATGAACATTTTTTAGCGTTGGGGTAAAACTAGAATTTAGAACTCAATTATTACCTTTATATTAACATTGTTCATTGATAGGGTACATCTTTTCATATTAATAAAAAACATAATTTGTTGATGAATAAGACTTAAGTCAACTGCTAATACATTAGTCACCTATAGATAGATTAGTAGAAGAAATAACTAGAATTTAGAACTCAATAATTACGTATATATTAACATTGTTCATTGATTGGGTACATCTTTTCAAATTAAGAAAAATTTAATTTGTTGATAAATTAAATTTTAGTCAATTGCAAATACACTTATCCACTATAAAGAAACTATGTTTTCAGAAAACTAGAGTATAAAACCAAATAATTACGCTTATATGAACATTTTTTAGCGTTGGGGTACATCTTTTCAAATTAATAAAAAACATAATTTTTTGATGAATAAGACTTAAGTCAATAGCTAATACATTAGTCACCTATAGATAGATTAGTAGAAGAAATAACTAGAATTTAGAACTCAATAATTACGTTTATATTAACATTGTTCATTGATAGGGTACATCTTTTCAAATTAATAAATAACATAATTTGTTGTTGAATAAGACTTAAGTCAATTGCAAATACATTAGTCACCTATAGATGGATTAGTAGAAGAAAAAACTAGAATTTAGAACTCAATAATTACGTTTATATTAATATTGTTCATTGATAGGGTACATCTTTTCAAATTAATAAAAAACATAATTTGTTGATGAATAAAATTTTAGTCAATTGAAAATACACTTATCCACTATAAATAAACTAGGTTTTCAGAAAACTAGAGTATACAACCCAATAATTACGCTTATATGAACATTTTTTAGCGTTGGGTACATCTTTTCAAATTAATAAAAAAACATAATTTGTTGATGAATAAAACTTTAGTCAATTGCAAATACACTTATCAACTATAATGAAACTAGGTTTTCAGAAAACTAGAGTATAAAACCAAATAATTACGCTTATATGAAAATTATTTAGTGTTGGAGTACAGCATTTCAAATTAATAAAAAACATAATTTTTTGATGAATAAAACTTTAGTCAATTGCAAAATATACTTTTATTCACTATAAATAAACTAGGTTATCAGAAAACTAGAGTTTAAAACCAAATAATTGCGCAAATATGAAAATTTTTTAGTGTTGGGGTACAGCATTTCAAATTAAAAAAAAACATAATTTGTTGATGAATAAAACTTTAGTCAATTGCAAATACACTTATCAACTATAATGGAACTAGGTTTTCAGAAAACTAGAGTATAAAACCAAATAATTACGCTTATATGAACATTTTTTAGCGTTGGGGTAAAACTAGAATTTAGAACTCAATAATTACGTTTATATTGACATTGTTCATTGATAGGGTACATCTTTTCAAATTATTAAAAACATAATTTGTTGATAAATTAAATTTGAGTCAATTGCAAATACACTTATCCACTATAAAGAAACTATGTTTTCAGAAAACTAGAGTATACAACCCAATAATTACGCTTATATGAACATTTTATAGCGTTGGGGTACAGCATTTCAAATTAATAAAAAACATAATTTGTTGATGAATTAAATTTTAGTCAATTGCAAATACACTTGTCCACTATAAATAAACTAGGTTTTCAGAAAACTAGAGTTTAAAACCCAATAATTACGCTTATATGAACATTTTTTAGCGTTGGGGTACATCTTTTCAAATTAATAAAAAACATAATTTGTTGATGAATAAAACTTTAGTCAATTGCAAATACTTTTATTCACTATAAATAAACGTATCCACGTAGGTTTTATACTCTAGTTTTCTGAAAACCTAGTTTCATTATAGTTGATAAGTGTATTTGCAATTGACTAAAATTTAATTTATCAACAAATTATGTTTTTTATTAATTTGAAAAGATGTACCCCAACGCTAAGAAATTTTCATATAAGGGTAATTATTGGGTTTAAACTATAGTTTTCTGAAAACCTAGTTTATTTACAGTGGATAAGTGTATTTGCAATTGACTAAAATTTAATTCATCTACAAATTTTGTTTTTTATTAATTTGAAAAGATTTACCCTATCAATGAACAATGTCATTATAAACGTAATAATTGAGTTCTAAATTATAGTTTTGGCTTCTACTCATCTACCTATAGCTGACTAATGTATTTACAATTGACTAAAGTTTTATTCATCAACAAATTATGTTTTTTTTTAATTTGAAATATTTAGCCCAACACTAAAAAATGTTCATATTTGCGCAATTATTTGGTTTTAAACTCTAGTTTTCTGATAACCTAGTTTATTTATAGTGAATAAAAATATTTGCAATTGACTAAAGTTTTATTCATCAACAAATTATGTTTTTTATTAATTTGAAAAGATGTACCCCAACGCTAAAAAATGTTCATATAAGCGTAATTATTGGGTTTTAAACTCTAGTTTTCTGAAAACCTAGTTTATTCATAGTGGATAAGTGTATTTGCAATTGACTAAAATTTAATTCATCAACAAATTATGTTTTTTATTAATTTGAAATGCTGTACCCCAACGCTATAAAATGTTCATATAAGCGTAATTATTGGGTTGTATACTCTAGTTTTCTGAAAACATAGTTTCTTTATAGTGGATACGTGTATTTGCAATTGACTAAAATTTAATTTATCAACAAATTAAATTTTTCTTAATTTGAAAAGATGTACCCAATCAATGAACAATGTTAATATAAACGTAATAATTGAGTTCTAAATTCTAGTTTTGCCTTCTACTCATCTACCTATAGCTGACTAATGTATTTACAATTGACTAAAGTTTTATTCATCAACAAATTATGTTTTTTTTTAATTTGAAATGTTTACCCCAACACTAAAAAATGTTCATATTTGCGCAATTATTTGGTTTTAAACTCTAGTTTTCTGATAACCTAGTTTATTTATAGTGAATAAAAGTATTTGCAATTGACTAAAGTTTTATTCATCAACAAATTATGTTTTTTATTAATTTGAAAAGATGTACCCCAACGCTAAAAAATGTTCATATAAGCGTAATTTTTGGGTTGTATACTCTAGTTTTCTGAAAACATAGTTTCTTTATAGTGGATAAGTGTATTTGCAATTGACTAAAATTTAATTTATCAACAAATTATGTTTTTAATAATTTGAAAAGATGTACCCTATCAATGAACAATGTCAATATAAACGTAATTATTGAGTTCTAAATTCTAGTTTTACCCCAACGCTAATGTTCATATAAGCGTAATTATTTGGTTTTATACTCTAGTTTTCTGAAAACCTAGTTTCATTATAGTTGATAAGTGTATTTGCAATTGACTAAAGTTTTATTCATCAACAAATTATGTTTTTTTTTAATTTGAAATGCTGTACCCCAACACTAAAAAATGTTCATATTTGCGCAATTATTTGGTTTTAAACTCTAGTTTTCTGATAACCTAGTTTATTTATAGTGAATAAAAGTATATTTTGCAATTGACTAAAGTTTTATTCATCAAAAAATTATGTTTTTTATTAATTTGAAATGCTGTACTCCAACACTAAATAATTTTCATATAAGCGTAATTATTTGGTTTTATACTCTAGTTTTCTGAAAACCTAGTTTCATTATAGTTGATAAGTGTATTTGCAATTGACTAAAGTTTTATTCATCAACAAATTATGTTTTTTATTAATTTGAAAAGATGTACCCCAACGCTAAAAAATGTTCATATAAGCGTAATTATTGTGTTTTAAACTGTAGTTTTCTGAAAACCTAGTTTATTTATAGTGGATAAGTGTATTTGCAATTGACTAAAATTTAATTCATCAACAAATTATGTTTTTTATTAATTTGAAAAGATTTACCCTATCAATGAACAATGTTAATATATTATAATAAATTATAAATTATAATAAATAAACAAATAAATTATGAAAATGTCTGATTATTGTTGAAATTTCATTTGCATTTGCAACACCATCAATTATTTCCAAATTAGCATTGCGATATGCTTGAACGTTTAACGAAAAATATCCTTTGCGGTTCCGGAAACGCTCAGCGGATTCTCCACCTGCAATTCAGAAAGAAAGACCACTAATGTAAAATGTAACTATAATTGTAAAAATAAAAATAAATTAATTACATTTATATTGTTAGAAAATTGTGTCTACGGGTGTAATAACTTGTACCTAGTAATAAGAAAAACAGGTTTAAGTATTAATTATTTTTGTAAATACCTGGTGATTGCCACAACTTCACATGGGTACAGTCAATAGCACCGATGACTCTTGGGAACTTGGCTCTTCTGTAAAAATTTCACTGGTTCCGTCTTATTTCCTCTGGTGTTCCAGGAAAATTAATATATTGACTACGCAATATACCTATCCACTATAAAGAAACTATGTTTTCAGAAAACTAGAGTATACAACCCAATAATTACGCTTATATGAACATTTTATAGCGTTGGGGTACAGCATTTCAAATTAATAAAAAACATAATTTGTTGATGAATTAAATTTTAGTCAATTGCAAATACACTTATCCACTATAAATAAACTAGGTTTTCAGAAAACTAGAGTTTAAAACCCTATAATTACGCTTATATGAACATTTTTTAGCGTTGGGGTAAACATTTCAAATTAAAAAAAAAACATAATTTGTTGATGAATGAAACTTTAGTCAATTGTAAATACATTAGTCAGCTATAGGTAGATGAGTAGAAGGCAAAACTATAATTTAGAACTCAATTATTACCTTTATATTAACATTATTCATTGATAGGGTACATCTTTCCAAATTAATAAAAACATAATTTGTTGATGAATAAAATTTTAGTCAATTGCAAATACACTTATCCACTATAAATAAACTAGGTTTTCAGGAAACTAGAGTTTAAAACCCAATAATTACGCTTATATAAAAATTTCTCAGCAGTGGGGTACATCTTTTCAAATTAATAAAAACCATAATTTGTTGATGAATAAAATTTTAGTCAATTGCTAATACATTAGTCAGCTATAGATAGATGAGTAGAAGGCCAAACTAGAATTTAGAACTCAATTATTACGTTTATATTAACATTGTTCATTGATAGGGTACATCTTTTCAAATTAATAAATAACATAATTTGTTGTTGAATAATACTTAAGTCAATTGCAAATACATTAGTCAACTATAGATGGATTAGTAGAAGAAAAAACTAGAATTTAGAACTCAATAATTACGTTTATATTAATATTGTTCATTGATAGGGTACATCTTTTCAAATTAATAAAAAACATAATTTGTTGATGAATAAAATTTTAGTCAATTGCAAATACACTTATCCACTATAAATAATCTAGGTTTTCAGAAAACTAGAGTTTAAAACCCAATAATTACGCTTATGTGAAAATTTCTTAGCGTTAGGGTACATCTTTTCAAATTAATAAAAAACATAATTTGTTGATGAATACAATCTTAGTCAATTGCGAATACACTTATCCACTATCAATAAACTAGGTTTTCAGAAAACTAGAGTTTAAAACCCAATAATTACGCTTTTTTGAAAATTTCTTAGCGTTGGGGTAAAACTAGAATTTAGAACTCAATTATTACCTTTATATTAACATTGTTCATTTATAGGGTACATCTTTTCAAATTAATAAAAACATAATTTGTTGATGAATAAAATTTTAGAGAAATAACTGTATATGCCCGATTAATCAGTTATTATGCACTCTACGATTTTATGCCACTGGATGCTTTCAAACCACTGCAGGGGATCTGTGTGGCTTTAGTTCTTCAACAGTAAATCGGATAGTGCGTAAAGTTAGTTGTACTATTGCGTCCTTGCGTAGTCAATATATTAAATTTCCTGGAACACCAGAGGAAATAAGACGGAACCAGTTAAATTTTTACAGAAGAGCCAAGTTCCCAAGAGTCATCGGTGCTATTGGCTGTACCCATGTGAAGTTGTGGCAATCACCAGGTATTTACAAAAATAATTAATACTTAAACCTGTTTTTCTTATTACTAGGTACAAGTTATTACACCTGTAGACACAATTTTCTAACAATATAAATGTAATTAATTTATTTTTATTTTTACAATTATAGTTACATTTTACATTAGTGGTCTTTCTTTCTGAATTGCAGGTGGAGAATCCGCTGAGCGTTTCCGGAACCGCAAAGGATATTTTTCGTTAAACGTTCAAGCATATCGCAATGCTAATTTGGAAATAATTGATGGTGTTGCAAATGCAAATGAAATTTCAACAATAATCAGACATTTTCATAATTTATTTGTTTATTTATTATAATTTATAATTTATTATAATATATTAACATTGTTCATTGATAGGGTACATCTTTTCAAATTAATAAAAAACATAATTTGTTGACGAATAAAATTTTAGTCAATTGCAAATACACTTATCCACTATAAATAAAATAGGTTTTCAGAAAACTAGGGTTTAAAACCCAATAATTACGCTTATATAAAAATTTCTTAGCGTTGGGGTACATCTTTTCAAATTAATAAAAAACATAATTTGTTGATGAATAAAATTTTAGTCAATTGAAAATACACTTATCAACTACAAAGAAACTAGGTTTTCAGAAATCTAGAGTTTCAAACCCAATAATTACGCTTATATGAAAATTTTTTTGCGTTAGGGTACATCTTTTCAAATTAATAAAAAACATAATTTGTTGATGAATAAAACTTTAGTCAATTGTAAATACATTGGTCACCTATAAATAGATTAGTAGAAGGAATAACTAGAATTTAGAACACAATAATTAAGTTTATATTAACATTGTTCATTGATAGGGTAAATCTTTTCAAATTAATAAAAAACATAATTTGTTGATGAATTAAATTTTAGTCAATTGCAAATACACTTATCCTCTATAAATAAACTAGGTTTTCAGAAAACTAGAGTTTAAAACACAATAATTACGCTTATATGAACATTTTTTAGCGTTGGGTACATCTTTTCAAATTAATAAAAAACATAATTTGTTGATGAATAAAACTTTAGTCAATTGCAAATACACTTATCAACTATAATGAAACTAGGTTTTCAGAAAACTAGAGTATAAAACCAAATAATTACGCTTATATGAACATTTTTTAGCGTTGGGGTAAAACTAGAATTTAGAACTCAATTATTACCTTTATATTAACATTGCTCATTGATAGGGTACATCTTTTCAAATTAATAAAAAACATAATTTGTTGTTGAATAAGACTTAAGTCAATTGCTAATACATTAGTCACCTATAGATGGATTAGTAGAAGAAATAACTAGAATTTAGAACTCAATTATTACCTTTATATTAACATTATTCATTGATAGGGTACATCTTTTCAAATTAATAAAAACATAATTTGTTGATGAATAAAATTTTAGTCAATTGCAAATACACTTATCCACTATAAATAAACTAGGTTTTCAGGAAACTAGAGTTTAAAACCCAATAATTACGCTTATATGAAAATTTCTTAGCGTTGGGGTACATCTTTTCAAATTAATAAAAACCATAATTTGTTGATGAATAAAATTTTAGTCAATTGCTAATACATTAGTCAGCTATAGATAGATGAGTAGAAGGCCGAACTAGAATTTAGAACTCAATTATTACGTTTATATTAACATTGTTCATTGATAGGGTACATCTTTTCATATTAATAAAAAACATAATTTGTTTATGAATAAGACTTAAGTCAACTGCAAATACATTAGTCACCTATAGATGGATTAGTAGAAGAAAAAACTAGAATTTAGAACTCAATTATTACCTTTATATTAACATTGTTCATTGATAGGGTACATCTTTTTAAATTAATAAAAACATAATTTGTTGATGAATAAAATTTTAGTCAATTGCAAATACACTTATCCACTATAAATAAACTAGGTATTCAGGAAACTAGAGTTTAAAACCCAATAATTACGCTTATATGAAAATTTCTTAGCGTTGGGGAACATCTTTTCAAATTAATAAAAAACATAATTTGTTGATGAATAAGACTTTAGTCAATTGCTAATACATTAGTCACCTATAGATAGATTAGTAGAAGGAATAACTAGAATTTAGAACTCAATAATTACGTTTATATTAATATTGTTCATTGATAGGGTACATCTTTTCAAATTAATAAAAAACATAATTTGTTGATGAATAAAATTTTAGTCAATTGCGAATACACTTATCAACTATAATGAAACTAGGTTTTCAGAAAACTAGAGTATAAAACCAAATAATTACGCTTATATGAACATTTTTTAGCGTTGGGGTAAAACTAGAGTATACAAGCCAATAATTACGCTTATATGAACATTTTATAGCGTTGGGGTACAGCATTTCAAATTAATAAAAAACATAATTTGTTGATGAATTAAATTTTAGTCAATTGCAAATACACTTATCCACTATAAATAAACTAGGTTTTCAGAAAACTAGAGTTTAAAACCCTATAATTACGCTTATATGAACATTTTTTAGCGTTGGGGTAAACATTTCAAATTAAAAAAAAACATAATTTGTTGATGAATGAAACTTTAGTCAATTGTAAATACATTAGTCAGCTATAGGTAGATGAGTAGAAGGCAAAACTATAATTTAGAACTCAATTATTACCTTTATATTAACATTATTCATTGATAGGGTACATCTTTCCAAATTAATAAAAACATAATTTGTTGATGAATAAAATTTTAGTCAATTGCAAATACACTTATCCACTATAAATAAACTAGGTTTTCAGGAAACTAGAGTTTAAAACCCAATAATTACGCTTATATAAAAATTTCTCAGCAGTGGGGTACATCTTTTCAAATTAATAAAAACCATAATTTGTTGATGAATAAAATTTTAGTCAATTGCTAATACATTAGTCAGCTATAGATAGATGAGTAGAAGGCCAAACTAGAATTTAGAACTCAATTATTACGTTTATATTAACATTGTTCATTGATAGGGTACATCTTTTCAAATTAATAAATAACATAATTTGTTGTTGAATAATACTTAAGTCAATTGCAAATACATTAGTCAACTATAGATGGATTAGTAGAAGAAAAAACTAGAATTTAGAACTCAATAATTACGTTTATATTAATATTGTTCATTGATAGGGTACATCTTTTCAAATTAATAAAAAACATAATTTGTTGATGAATAAAATTTTAGTCAATTGCAAATACACTTATCCACTATAAATAATCTAGGTTTTCAGAAAACTAGAGTTTAAAACCCAATAATTACGCTTATGTGAAAATTTCTTAGCGTTAGGGTACATCTTTTCAAATTAATAAAAAACATAATTTGTTGATGAATACAATCTTAGTCAATTGCGAATACACTTATCCACTATCAATAAACTAGGTTTTCAGAAAACTAGAGTTTAAAACCCAATAATTACGCTTTTTTGAAAATTTCTTAGCGTTGGGATAAAACTAGAATTTAGAACTCAATTATTACCTTTATATTAACATTGTTCATTTATAGGGTACATCTTTTCAAATTAATAAAAAAATAATTTGTTGATGAATAAAATTTTAGAGAAATATCTGTATATGCCCGATTTATCAGTTATTATGCACTCTACGATTTTATGCCACTGGATGCTTTCAAACAACTGCAGGGGATCTGTGTGGCTTTAGTTCTTCAACAGTAAATCGGATAGTGCATAAAGTTAGTTGTACTATTGGGTCCTTGCGTAGTCAATATATTAAATTACCTGGAACACCAGAGGAAATAAGACGGAACCAGTTAAATTTTTACAGAAGAGCCAAGTTCCCAAGAGTCATCGGTGCTATTGGCTGTACCCATGTGAAGTTGTGGCAATCACCAGGTATTTACAAAAATAATTAATACTTAAACCTGTTTTTCTTATTACTAGGTACAAGTTATTACACCTGTAGACACAATTTTCTAACAATATAAATGTAATTAATGTATTTTTATTTTTACAATTATAGTTACATTTTACATTAGTGGTCTTTCTTTCTGAATTGCAGGTGGAGAATCCGCTGAGCGTTTCCGGAACCGCAAAGGATATTTTTCGTTAAACGTTCAAGCATATCGCAATGCTAATTTGGAAATAATTGATGGTGTTGCAAATGCAAATGAAATTTCAACAATAATCAGACATTTTCATAATTTATTTGTTTATTTATTATAATTTATAATTTATTATAATATATTAACATTGTTCATTGATAGGGTACATCTTTTCAAATTAATAAAAAACATAATTTGTTGACGAATAAAATTTTAGTCAATTGCAAATACACTTATCCACTATAAATAAAATAGGTTTTCAGAAAACTAGGGTTTAAAACCCAATAATTACGCTTATATAAAAATTTCTTAGCGTTGGGGTACATCTTTTCAAATTAATAAAAAACATAATTTGTTGATGAATAAAATTTTAGTCAATTGAAAATACACTTATCAACTACAAAGAAACTAGGTTTTCAGAAATCTAGAGTTTCAAACCCAATAATTACGCTTATATGAAAATTTTTTTGCGTTAGGGTACATCTTTTCAAATTAATAAAAAACATAATTTGTTGATGAATAAAACTTTAGTCAATTGTAAATACATTGGTCACCTATAAATAGATTAGTAGAAGGAATAACTAGAATTTAGAACACAATAATTAAGTTTATATTAACATTGTTCATTGATAGGGTAAATCTTTTCAAATTAATAAAAAACATAATTTGTTGATGAATTAAATTTTAGTCAATTGCAAATACACTTATCCTCTATAAATAAACTAGGTTTTCAGAAAACTAGAGTTTAAAACCCTATAATTACGCTTATATGAACATTTTTTAGCGTTGGGGTAAACATTTCAAATTAAAAAAAAAACATAATTTGTTGATGAATGAAACTTTAGTCAATTGTAAATACATTAGTCAGCTATAGGTAGATGAGTAGAAGGCAAAACTATAATTTAGAACTCAATTATTACCTTTATATTAACATTATTCATTGATAGGGTACATCTTTCCAAATTAATAAAAACATAATTTGTTGATGAATAAAATTTTAGTCAATTGCAAATACACTTATCCACTATAAATAAACTAGGTTTTCAGGAAACTAGAGTTTAAAACCCAATAATTACGCTTATATAAAAATTTCTCAGCAGTGGGGTACATCTTTTCAAATTAATAAAAACCATAATTTGTTGATGAATAAAATTTTAGTCAATTGCTAATACATTAGTCAGCTATAGATAGATGAGTAGAAGGCCAAACTAGAATTTAGAACTCAATAATTACGTTTATATTAATATTGTTCATTGATAGGGTACATCTTTTCAAATTAATAAAAAACATAATTTGTTGATGAATAAAATTTTAGTCAATTGCAAATACACTTATCCACTATAAATAATCTAGGTTTTCAGAAAACTAGAGTTTAAAACCCAATAATTACGCTTATGTGAAAATTTCTTAGCGTTAGGGTACATCTTTTCAAATTAATAAAAAACATAATTTGTTGATGAATACAATCTTAGTCAATTGCGAATACACTTATCCACTATCAATAAACTAGGTTTTCAGAAAACTAGAGTTTAAAACCCAATAATTACGCTTTTTTGAAAATTTCTTAGCGTTGGGATAAAACTAGAATTTAGAACTCAATTATTACCTTTATATTAACATTGTTCATTTATAGGGTACATCTTTTCAAATTAATAAAAACATAATTTGTTGATGAATAAAATTTTAGAGAAATATCTGTATATGCCCGATTTATCAGTTATTATGCACTCTACGATTTTATGCCACTGGATGCTTTCAAACCACTGCAGGGGATCTGTGTGGCTTTAGTTCTTCAACAGTAAATCGGATAGTGCGTAAAGTTAGTTGTACTATTGCGTCCTTGCGTAGTCAATATATTAAATTTCCTGGAACACCAGAGGAAATAAGACGGAACCAGTTAAATTTTTACAGAAGAGCCAAGTTCCCAAGAGTCATCGGTGCTATTGGCTGTACCCATGTGAAGTTGTGGCAATCACCAGGTATTTACAAAAATAATTAATACTTAAACCTGTTTTTCTTATTACTAGGTACAAGTTATTACACCTGTAGACACAATTTTCTAACAATATAAATGTAATTAATTTATTTTTATTTTTACAATTATAGTTACATTTTACATTAGTGGTCTTTCTTTCTGAATTGCAGGTGGAGAATCCGCTGAGCGTTTCCGGAACCGCAAAGGATATTTTTCGTTAAACGTTCAAGCATATCGCAATGCTAATTTGGAAATAATTGATGGTGTTGCAAATGCAAATGAAATTTCAACAATAATCAGACATTTTCATAATTTATTTGTTTATTTATTATAATTTATAATTTATTATAATATATTAACATTGTTCATTGATAGGGTACATCTTTTCAAATTAATAAAAAACATAATTTGTTGACGAATAAAATTTTAGTCAATTGCAAATACACTTATCCACTATAAATAAAATAGGTTTTCAGAAAACTAGGGTTTAAAACCCAATAATTACGCTTATATAAAAATTTCTTAGCGTTGGGGTACATCTTTTCAAATTAATAAAAAACATAATTTGTTGATGAATAAAATTTTAGTCAATTGAAAATACACTTATCAACTACAAAGAAACTAGGTTTTCAGAAATCTAGAGTTTCAAACCCAATAATTACGCTTATATGAAAATTTTTTTGCGTTAGGGTACATCTTTTCAAATTAATAAAAAACATAATTTGTTGATGAATAAAACTTTAGTCAATTGTAAATACATTGGTCACCTATAAATAGATTAGTAGAAGGAATAACTAGAATTTAGAACACAATAATTAAGTTTATATTAACATTGTTCATTGATAGGGTAAATCTTTTCAAATTAATAAAAAACATAATTTGTTGATGAATTAAATTTTAGTCAATTGCAAATACACTTATCCTCTATAAATAAACTAGGTTTTCAGAAAACTAGAGTTTAAAACACAATAATTACGCTTATATGAACATTTTTTAGCGTTGGGTACATCTTTTCAAATTAATAAAAAACATAATTTGTTGATGAATAAAACTTTAGTCAATTGCAAATACACTTATCAACTATAATGAAACTAGGTTTTCAGAAAACTAGAGTATAAAACCAAATAATTACGCTTATATGAACATTTTTTAGCGTTGGGGTAAAACTAGAATTTAGAACTCAATTATTACCTTTATATTAACATTGCTCATTGATAGGGTACATCTTTTCAAATTAATAAAAAACATAATTTGTTGTTGAATAAGACTTAAGTCAATTGCTAATACATTAGTCACCTATAGATGGATTTGTAGAAGAAATAACTAGAATTTAGAACTCAATTATTACCTTTATATTAACATTATTCATTGATAGGGTACATCTTTTCAAATTAATAAAAACATAATTTGTTGATGAATAAAATTTTAGTCAATTGCAAATACACTTATCCACTATAAATAAACTAGGTATTCAGGAAACTAGAGTTTAAAACCCAATAATTACGCTTATATGAAAATTTCTTAGCGTTGGGGAACATCTTTTCAAATTAATAAAAAACATAATTTGTTGATGAATAAGACTTTAGTCAATTGCTAATACATTAGTCACCTATAGATAGATTAGTAGAAGGAATAACTAGAATTTAGAACTCAATAATTACGTTTATATTAATATTGTTCATTGATAGGGTACATCTTTTCAAATTAATAAAAAACATAATTTGTTGATGAATAAAATTTTAGTCAATTGCGAATACACTTATCAACTATAATGAAACTAGGTTTTCAGAAAACTAGAGTATAAAACCAAATAATTACGCTTATATGAACATTTTTTAGCGTTGGGGTAAAACTAGAGTATACAAGCCAATAATTACGCTTATATGAACATTTTATAGCGTTGGGGTACAGCATTTCAAATTAATAAAAACATAATTTGTTGATGAATAAAATTTTAGTCAATTGCAAATACACTTATCCACTATAAATAAACTAGGTTTTCAGGAAACTAGAGTTTAAAACCCAATAATTACGCTTATATGAAAATTTCTTAGCGTTGGGGTACATCTTTTCAAATTAATAAAAACCATAATTTGTTGATGAATAAAATTTTAGTCAATTGCTAATACATTAGTCAGCTATAGATAGATGAGTAGAAGGCCGAACTAGAATTTAGAACTCAATTATTACGTTTATATTAACATTGTTCATTGATAGGGTACATCTTTTCATATTAATAAAAAACATAATTTGTTTATGAATAAGACTTAAGTCAACTGCAAATACATTAGTCACCTATAGATGGATTAGTAGAAGAAAAAACTAGAATTTAGAACTCAATTATTACCTTTATATTAACATTGTTCATTGATAGGGTACATCTTTTTAAATTAATAAAAACATAATTTGTTGATGAATAAAATTTTAGTCAATTGCAAATACACTTATCCACTATAAATAAACTAGGTATTCAGGAAACTAGAGTTTAAAACCCAATAATTACGCTTATATGAAAATTTCTTAGCGTTGGGGAACATCTTTTCAAATTAATAAAAAACATAATTTGTTGATGAATAAGACTTTAGTCAATTGCTAATACATTAGTCACCTATAGATAGATTAGTAGAAGGAATAACTAGAATTTAGAACTCAATAATTACGTTTATATTAATATTGTTCATTGATAGGGTACATCTTTTCAAATTAATAAAAAACATAATTTGTTGATGAATAAAATTTTAGTCAATTGCGAATACACTTATCAACTATAATGAAACTAGGTTTTCAGAAAACTAGAGTATAAAACCAAATAATTACGCTTATATGAACATTTTTTAGCGTTGGGGTAAAACTAGAGTATACAAGCCAATAATTACGCTTATATGAACATTTTATAGCGTTGGGGTACAGCATTTCAAATTAATAAAAAACATAATTTGTTGATGAATTAAATTTTAGTCAATTGCAAATACACTTATCCACTATAAATAAACTAGGTTTTCAGAAAACTAGAGTTTAAAACACAATAATTACGCTTATATGAACATTTTTTAGCGTTGGGTACATCTTTTCAAATTAATAAAAAACATAATTTGTTGATGAATAAAACTTTAGTCAATTGCAAATACACTTATCAACTATAATGAAACTAGGTTTTCAGAAAACTAGAGTATAAAACCAAATAATTACGCTAATATGAACATTTTTTAGCGTTGGGGTAAAACTAGAATTTAGAACTCAATTATTACCTTTATATTAACATTGCTCATTGATAGGGTACATCTTTTCAAATTAATAAAAAACATAATTTGTTGTTGAATAAGACTTAAGTCAATTGCTAATACATTAGTCACCTATAGATGGATTAGTAGAAGAAATAACTAGAATTTAGAACTCAATTATTACCTTTATATTAACATTATTCATTGATAGGGTACATCTTTTCAAATTAATAAAAACATAATTTGTTGATGAATAAAATTTTAGTCAATTGCAAATACACTTATCCACTATAAATAAACTAGGTTTTCAGGAAACTAGAGTTTAAAACCCAATAATTACGCTTATATGAAAATTTCTTAGCGTTGGGGTACATCTTTTCAAATTAATAAAAACCATAATTTGTTGATGAATAAAATTTTAGTCAATTGCTAATACATTAGTCAGCTATAGATAGATGAGTAGAAGGCCGAACTAGAATTTAGAACTCAATTATTACATTTATATTAACATTGTTCATTGATAGGGTACATCTTTTCATATTAATAAAAAACATAATTTGTTTATGAATAAGACTTAAGTCAACTGCAAATACATTAGTCACCTATAGATGGATTAGTAGAAGAAAAAACTAGAATTTAGAACTCAATTATTACCTTTATATTAACATTGTTCATTGATAGGGTACATCTTTTTAAATTAATAAAAACATAATTTGTTGATGAATAAAATTTTAGTCAATTGCAAATACACTTATCCACTATAAATAAACTAGGTATTCAGGAAACTAGAGTTTAAAACCCAATAATTACGCTTATATGAAAATTTCTTAGCGTTGGGGAACATCTTTTCAAATTAATAAAAAACATAATTTGTTGATGAATAAGACTTTAGTCAATTGCTAATACATTAGTCACCTATAGATAGATTAGTAGAAGGAATAACTAGAATTTAGAACTCAATAATTACGTTTATATTAATATTGTTCATTGATAGGGTACATCTTTTCAAATTAATAAAAAACATAATTTGTTGATGAATAAAATTTTAGTCAATTGCGAATACACTTATCAACTATAATGAAACTAGGTTTTCAGAAAACTAGAGTATAAAACCAAATAATTACGCTTATATGAACATTTTTTAGCGTTGTGGTAAAACTAGAGTATACAAGCCAATAATTACGCTTATATGAACATTTTATAGCGTTGGGGTACAGCATTTCAAATTAATAAAAAACATAATTTGTTGATGAATTAAATTTTAGTCAATTGCAAATACACTTATCCACTATAAATAAACTAGGTTTTCAGAAAACTAGAGTTTAAAACCCTATAATTACGCTTATATGAACATTTTTTAGCGATGGGGTAAACATTTCAAATTAAAAAAAAACATAATTTGTTGATGAATGAAACTTTAGTCAATTGTAAATACATTAGTCAGCTATAGGTAGATGAGTAGAAGGCAAAACTATAATTTAGAACTCAATTATTACCTTTATATTAACATTATTCATTGATAGGGTACATCTTTCCAAATTAATAAAAACATAATTTGTTGATGAATAAAATTTTAGTCAATTGCAAATACACTTATCCACTATAAATAAACTAGGTTTTCAGGAAACTAGAGTTTAAAACCCAATAATTACGCTTATATAAAAATTTCTCAGCAGTGGGGTACATCTTTTCAAATTAATAAAAACCATAATTTGTTGATGAATAAAATTTTAGTCAATTGCTAATACATTAGTCAGCTATAGATAGATGAGTAGAAGGCCAAACTAGAATTTAGAACTCAATTATTACGTTTATATTAACATTGTTCATTGATAGGGTACATCTTTTCAAATTAATAAATAACATAATTTGTTGTTGAATAATACTTAAGTCAATTGCAAATACATTAGTCAACTATAGATGGATTAGTAGAAGAAAAAACTAGAATTTAGAACTCAATAATTACGTTTATATTAATATTGTTCATTGATAGGGTACATCTTTTCAAATTAATAAAAAACATAATTTGTTGATGAATAAAATTTTAGTCAATTGCAAATACACTTATCCACTATAAATAATCTAGGTTTTCAGAAAACTAGAGTTTAAAACCCAATAATTACGCTTATGTGAAAATTTCTTAGCGTTAGGGTACATCTTTTCAAATTAATAAAAAACATAATTTGTTGATGAATACAATCTTAGTCAATTGCGAATACACTTATCCACTATCAATAAACTAGGTTTTCAGAAAACTAGAGTTTAAAACCCAATAATTACGCTTTTTTGAAAATTTCTTAGCGTTGGGGTAAAACTAGAATTTAGAACTCAATTATTACCTTTATATTAACATTGTTCATTTATAGGGTACATCTTTTCAAATTAATAAAAACATAATTTGTTGATGAATAAAATTTTAGAGAAATAACTGTATATGCCCGATTAATCAGTTATTATGCACTCTACGATTTTATGCCACTGGATGCTTTCAAACCACTGCAGGGGATCTGTGTGGCTTTAGTTCTTCAACAGTAAATCGGATAGTGCATAAAGTTAGTTGTACTATTGCGTCCTTGCGTAGTCAATATATTAAATTTCCTGGAACACCAGAGGAAATAAGACAGAACCAGTTAAATTTTTACAGAAGAGCCAAGTTCCCAAGAGTCATCGGTGCTATTGACTGTACCCATGTGAAGTTGTGGCAATCACCAGGTATTTACAAAAATAATTAATACTTAAACCTGTGTTTCTTATTACTAGGTACAAGTTATTACACCCGTAGACACAATTTTCTAACAATATAAATGTAATTAATTTATTTTTATTTTTACAATTATAGTTACATTTTACATTAGTGGTCTTTCTTTCTGAATTGCAGGTGGAGAATCCGCTGAGCGTTTCCGGAACCGCAAAGGATATTTTTCGTTAAACGTTCAAGCATATCGCAATGCTAATTTGGAAATAATTGATGGTGTTGCAAATGCAAATGAAATTTCAACAATAATCAGACATTTTCATAATTTATTTGTTTATTTATTATAATTTATAATTTATTATAATATATTAACATTGTTCATTGATAGGGTACATCTTTTCAAATTAATAAAAAACATAATTTGTTGATGGATAAAATTTTAGTCAATTGAAAATACACTTATCAACTACAAAGAAACTAGGTTTTCAGAAATCTAGAGTTTCAAACCCAATAATTACGCTTATATGAAAATTTTTTTGCGTTAGGGTACATCTTTTCAAATTAATAAAAAACATAATTTGTTGATGAATAAAACTTTAGTCAATTGTAAATACATTGGTCACCTATAAATAGATTAGTAGAAGGAATAACTAGAATTTAGAACACAATAATTAAGTTTATATTAACATTGTTCATTGATAGGGTAAATCTTTTCAAATTAATAAAAAACATAATTTGTTGATGAATACAATCTTAGTCAATTGCGAATACACTTATCCACTATAAATAAACTAGGTTTTCAGAAAACTAGAGTTTAAAACACAATAATTACGCTTATATGAACATTTTTTAGTGTTGGGGTACAGCATTTCAAATTAAAAAAAAACATAATTTGTTGATGAATAAAACTTTAGTCAATTGCAAATACACTTATCAACTATAATGAAACTAGGTTTTCAGAAAACTAGAGTATAAAACCAAATAATTACGCTTATATGAACATTTTTTAGCGTTGGGGTAAAACTAGAATTTAGAACTCAATTATTACCTTTATATTAACATTGCTCATTGATAGGGTACATCTTTTCAAATTAATAAAAAACATAATTTGTTGATAAATTAAATTTGAGTCAATTGCAAATACACTTATCCACTATAAAGAAACTATGTTTTCAGAAAACTAGAGTATACAACCCAATAATTACGCTTATATGAACATTTTATAGCGTTGGGGTACAGCATTTCAAATTAATAAAAAACATAATTTGTTGATGAATTAAATTTTAGTCAATTGCAAATACACTTGTCCACTATAAATAAACTAGGTTTTCAGAAAACTAGAGTTTAAAACCCAATAATTACGCTTATATGAACATTTTTTAGCGTTGGGGTACATCTTTTCAAATTAATAAAAAACATAATTTGTTGATGAATAAAACTTTAGTCAATTGCAAATACTTTTATTCACTATAAATAAACGTATCCACGTAGGTTTTATACTCTAGTTTTCTGAAAACCTAGTTTCATTATAGTTGATAAGTGTATTTGCAATTGACTAAAATTTAATTTATCAACAAATTATGTTTTTTATTAATTTGAAAAGATGTACCCCAACGCTAAGAAATTTTCATATAAGGGTAACTATTGGGTTTAAACTATAGTTTTCTGATAACCTAGTTTATTTATAGTGAATAAAAATATTTGCAATTGACTAAAGTTTTATTCATCAACAAATTATGTTTTTTATTAATTTGAAAAGATGTACCCCAACGCTATAAAATGTTCATATAAGCGTAATTATTGGGTTGTATACTCTAGTTTTCTGAAAACATAGTTTCTTTATAGTGGATACGTGTATTTGCAATTGACTAAAATTTAATTTATCAACAAATTAAATTTTTCTTAATTTGAAAAGATGTACCCAATCAATGAACAATGTTAATATAAACGTAATAATTGAGTTCTAAATTCTAGTTTTGCCTTCTACTCATCTACCTATAGCTGACTAATGTATTTAGAATTGACTAAAGTTTTATTCATCAACAAATTATGTTTTTTTTTAATTTGAAATGTTTACCCCAACACTAAAAAATGTTCATATTTGCGCAATTATTTGGTTTTAAACTCTAGTTTTCTGATAACCTAGTTTATTTATAGTGAATAAAAGTATTTGCAATTGACTAAAGTTTTATTCATCAACAAATTATGTTTTTTTATTAATTTGAAAAGATGTACCCCAACGCTAAGAAATTTTTATATAAGCGTAATTATTGGGTTTTAAACCCTAGTTTTCTGAAAACCTATTTTATTTATAGTGGATAAGTGTATTTGCAATTGACTAAAATTTTATTCGTCAACAAATTATGTTTTTTATTAATTTGAAAAGATGTACCCCAACACTAAAAAATGTTCATATAAGCGTAATTATTGGGTTGTATACTCTAGTTTTCTGAAAACATAGTTTCTTTATAGTGGATAAGTGTATTTGCAATTGACTAAAATTTAATTTATCAACAAATTATGTTTTTAATAATTTGAAAAGATGTACCCTATCAATGAACAATGTCAATATAAACGTAATTATTGAGTTCTAAATTCTAGTTTTACCCCAACGCTAAAAAATGTTCATATAAGCGTAATTATTGGGTTTTAAACTCTAGTTTTCTGAAAACCTAGTTTATTTATAGTGGACAAGTGTATTTGCAATTGACTAAAATTTAATTCATCAACAAATTATGTTTTTTATTTATTTGAAATGCTGTACCCCAACGCTATAAAATGTTCATATAAGCGTAATTATTGGGTTGTATACTCTAGTTTTCTGAAAACATAGTTTCATTATAGTTGATAAGTGTATTTGCAATTGACTAAAGTTTTATTCATCAACAAATTATGTTTTTTATTAATTTGAAAAGATGTACCCCAACGCTAAAAAATGTTCATATAAGCGTAATTATTGTGTTTTAAACACTAGTTTTCTGAAAACCTAGTTTATTTATAGTGGATAAGTGTATTTGCAATTGACTAAAATTTAATTCATCAACAAATTATGTTTTTTATTAATTTGAAAAGATTTACCCTATCAATGAACAATGTTAATATAAACTTAATTATTGTGTTCTAAATTCTAGTTATTCCTTCTACTAATCTATTTATAGGTGACCAATGTATTTACAATTGACTAAAGTTTTATTCATCAACAAATTATGTTTTTTATTAATTTGAAAAGATGTACCCTAACGCAAAAAAATTTTCATATAAGCGTAATTATTGGGTTTGAAACTCTAGATTTCTGAAAACCTAGTTTCTTTGTAGTTGATAAGTGTATTTTCAATTGACTAAAATTTTATTCATCAACAAATTATGTTTTTTAATAATTTGAAAAGATTTACCCTATCAATGAACAATGTTAATATAAACTTAATTATTGTGTTCTAAATTCTAGTTATTCCTTCTACTAATCTATTTATAGGTGACCAATGTATTTACAATTGACTAAAGATTTATTCATCAACAAATTATGTTTTTTATTAATTTGAAAAGATGTACCCTAACGCAAAAAAATTTTCATATAAGCGTCATTATTGGGTTTGAAACTCTAGATTTCTGAAAACCTAGTTTCTTTGTAGTTGATAAGTGTATTTTCAATTGACTAAAATTTTATTCATCAACAAATTATGTTTTTTATTAATTTGAAAAGATGTACCCCAACGCTAAGAAATTTTTATATAAGCGTAATTATTGGGTTTTAAACCCTAGTTTTCTGAAAACCTATTTTATTTATAGTGGATAAGTGTATTTGCAATTGACTAAAGTTTTATTCATCAACAAATTATGTTTTTTATTAATTTGAAAAGATGTACCCCAACGCTAAAAAATGTTCATATAAGCGTAATTATTGTGTTTTAAACACTAGTTTTCTGAAAACCTAGTTTATTTATAGTGGATAAGTGTATTTGCAATTGACTAAAATTTAATTCATCAACAAATTATGTTTTTTATTAATTTGAAAAGATTTACCCTATCAATGAACAATGTTAATATAAACTTAATTATTGTGTTCTAAATTCTAGTTATTCCTTCTACTAATCTATTTATAGGTGACCAATGTATTTACAATTGACTAAAGTTTTATTCATCAACAAATTATGTTTTTTATTAATTTGAAAAGATGTACCCTAACGCAAAAAAATTTTCATATAAGCGTAATTATTGGGTTTGAAACTCTAGATTTCTGAAAACCTAGTTTCTTTGTAGTTGATAAGTGTATTTTCAATTGACTAAAATTTTATTCATCAACAAATTATGTTTTTTATTAATTTGAAAAGATTTACCCTATCAATGAACAATGTTAATATAAACTTAATTATTGTGTTCTAAATTCTAGTTATTCCTTCTACTAATCTATTTATAGGTGACCAATGTATTTACAATTGACTAAAGATTTATTCATCAACAAATTATGTTTTTTATTAATTTGAAAAGATGTACCCTAACGCAAAAAAATTTTTCATATAAGCGTCATTATTGGGTTTGAAACTCTAGATTTCTGAAAACCTAGTTTCTTTGTAGTTGATAAGTGTATTTTCAATTGACTAAAATTTTATTCATCAACAAATTATGTTTTTTATTAATTTGAAAAGATGTACCCCAACGCTAAGAAATTTTTATATAAGCGTAATTATTGGGTTTTAAACCCTAGTTTTCTGAAAACCTATTTTATTTATAGTGGATAAGTGTATTTGCAATTGACTAAAATTTTATTCGTCAACAAATTATGTTTTTTATTAATTTGAAAAGATGTACCCCAACACTAAAAAATGTTCATATAAGCGTAATTATTGGGTTGTATACTCTAGTTTTCTGAAAACATAGTTTCTTTATAGTGGATAAGTGTATTTGCAATTGACTAAAATTTAATTTATCAACAAATTATGTTTTTAATAATTTGAAAAGATGTACCCTATCAATGAACAATGTCAATATAAACGTAATTATTGAGTTCTAAATTCTAGTTTTACCCCAACGCTAAAAAATGTTCATATAAGCGTAATTATTGGGTTTTAAACTCTAGTTTTCTGAAAACCTAGTTTATTTATAGTGGACAAGTGTATTTGCAATTGACTAAAATTTAATTCATCAACAAATTATGTTTTTTATTTATTTGAAATGCTGTACCCCAACGCTATAAAATGTTCATATAAGCGTAATTATTGGGTTGTATACTCTAGTTTTCTGAAAACATAGTTTCATTATAGTTGATAAGTGTATTTGCAATTGACTAAAGTTTTATTTATCAACAAATTATGTTTTTTATTAATTTGAAAAGATGTACCCCAACGCTAAAAAATGTTCATATAAGCGTAATTATTGTGTTTTAAACACTAGTTTTCTGAAAACCTAGTTTATTTATAGTGGATAAGTGTATTTGCAATTGACTAAAATTTAATTCATCAACAAATTATGTTTTTTATTAATTTGAAAAGATTTACCCTATCAATGAACAATGTTAATATAAACTTAATTATTGTGTTCTAAATTCTAGTTATTCCTTCTACTAATCTATTTATAGGTGACCAATGTATTTACAATTGACTAAAGTTTTATTCATCAACAAATTATGTTTTTTATTAATTTGAAAAGATGTACCCTAACGCAAAAAAATTTTCATATAAGCGTAATTATTGGGTTTGAAACTCTAGATTTCTGAAAACCTAGTTTCTTTGTAGTTGATAAGTGTATTTTCAATTGACTAAAATTTTATTCATCAACAAATTATGTTTTTTATTAATTTGAAAAGATTTACCCTATCAATGAACAATGTTAATATAAACTTAATTATTGTGTTCTAAATTCTAGTTATTCCTTCTACTAATCTATTTATAGGTGACCAATGTATTTACAATTGACTAAAGATTTATTCATCAACAAATTATGTTTTTTATTAATTTGAAAAGATGTACCCTAACGCAAAAAAATTTTCATATAAGCGTCATTATTGGGTTTGAAACTCTAGATTTCTGAAAACCTAGTTTCTTTGTAGTTGATAAGTGTATTTTCAATTGACTAAAATTTTATTCATCAACAAATTATGTTTTTTATTAATTTGAAAAGATGTACCCCAACGCTAAGAAATTTTTATATAAGCGTAATTATTGGGTTTTAAACCCTAGTTTTCTGAAAACCTATTTTATTTATAGTGGATAAGTGTATTTGCAATTGACTAAAATTTTATTCGTCAACAAATTATGTTTTTTATTAATTTGAAAAGATGTACCCCAACACTAAAAAATGTTCATATAAGCGTAATTATTGGGTTGTATACTCTAGTTTTCTGAAAACATAGTTTCTTTATAGTGGATAAGTGTATTTGCAATTGACTAAAATTTAATTTATCAACAAATTATGTTTTTAATAATTTGAAAAGATGTACCCTATCAATGAACAATGTCAATATAAACGTAATTATTGAGTTCTAAATTCTAGTTTTACCCCAACGCTAAAAAATGTTCATATAAGCGTAATTATTGGGTTTTAAACTCTAGTTTTCTGAAAACCTAGTTTATTTATAGTGGACAAGTGTATTTGCAATTGACTAAAATTTAATTCATCAACAAATTATGTTTTTTATTTATTTGAAATGCTGTACCCCAACGCTATAAAATGTTCATATAAGCGTAATTATTGGGTTGTATACTCTAGTTTTCTGAAAACATAGTTTCATTATAGTTGATAAGTGTATTTGCAATTGACTAAAGTTTTATTCATCAACAAATTATGTTTTTTATTAATTTGAAAAGATGTACCCCAACGCTTAAAAATGTTCATATAAGCGTAATTATTGTGTTTTAAACACTAGTTTTCTGAAAACCTAGTTTATTTATAGTGGATAAGTGTATTTGCAATTGACTAAAATTTAATTCATCAACAAATTATGTTTTTTATTAATTTGAAAAGATTTACCCTATCAATGAACAATGTTAATATAAACTTAATTATTGTGTTCTAAATTCTAGTTATTCCTTCTACTAATCTATTTATAGGTGACCAATGTATTTACAATTGACTAAAGTTTTATTCATCAACAAATTATGTTTTTTATTAATTTGAAAAGATGTACCCTAACGCAAAAAAATTTTCATATAAGCGTAATTATTGGGTTTGAAACTCTAGATTTCTGAAAACCTAGTTTCTTTGTAGTTGATAAGTGTATTTTCAATTGACTAAAATTTTATTCATCAACAAATTATGTTTTTTATTAATTTGAAAAGATTTACCCTATCAATGAACAATGTTAATATAAACTTAATTATTGTGTTCTAAATTCTAGTTATTCCTTCTACTAATCTATTTATAGGTGACCAATGTATTTACAATTGACTAAAGTTTTATTCATCAACAAATTATGTTTTTTATTAATTTGAAAAGATGTACCCTAACGCAAAAAAATTTTCATATAAGCGTAATTATTGGGTTTGAAACTCTAGATTTCTGAAAACCTAGTTTCTTTGTAGTTGATAAGTGTATTTTCAATTGACTAAAATTTTATTCATCAACAAATTATGTTTTTTATTAATTTGAAAAGATGTACCCCAACGCTAAGAAATTTTTATATAAGCGTAATTATTGGGTTTTAAACCCTAGTTTTCTGAAAACCTATTTTATTTATAGTGGATAAGTGTATTTGCAATTGACTAAAATTTTATTCGTCAACAAATTATGTTTTTTATTAATTTGAAAAGATGTACCCTATCAATGAACAATGTTAATATATTATAATAAATTATAAATTATAATAAATAAACAAATAAATTATGAAAATGTCTGATTATTGTTGAAATTTCATTTGCATTTGCAACACCATCAATTATTTCCAAATTAGCATTGCGATATGCTTGAACGTTTAACGAAAAATATCCTTTGCGGTTCCGGAAACGCTCAGCGGATTCTCCACCTGCAATTCAGAAAGAAAGACCACTAATGTAAAATGTAACTATAATTGTAAAAATAAAAATAAATTAATTACATTTATATTGTTAGAAAATTGTGTCTACGGTTGTAATAACTTGTACCTAGTAATAAGAAACACAGGTTTAAGTATTAATTATTTTTGTAAATACCTGGTGATTGCCACAACTTCACATGGGTACAGTCAATAGCACCGATGACTCTTGGGAACTTGGCTCTTCTGTAAAAATTTAACTGGTTCCGTCTTATTTCCTCTGGTGTTCCAGGAAATTTAATATATTGACTACGCAATATACCTATCCACTATAAAGAAACTATGTTTTCAGAAAACTAGAGTATACAACCCAATAATTACGCTTATATGAACATTTTATAGCGTTGGAGTACGGCATTTCAAATTAATAAAAAACATAATTTTTTGATGAATAAAACTTTAGTCAATTGCAAAATATACTTTTATTCACTATAAATAAACTAGGTTATCAGAAAACTAGAGTATACAACCCAATAATTACGCTTATATGAACATTTTATAGCGTTGGGGTACATCTTTTCAAATTAATAAAAAACATAATTTGTTGATGAATAAAACTTTTGTCAATTGCAAATACTTTTATTCACTATAAATAAACTAGGTTATCAGAAAACTAGAGTTTAAAACCAAATAATTGCGCAAATATGAACATTTTTTAGTGTTGGGGTAAACATTTCAAATTAAAAAAAAACATAATTTGTTGATGAATAAAACTTTAGTCAATTGTAAATACATTAGTCAGCTATAGGTAGATGAGTAGAAGGCAAAACTAGAATTTAGAACTCAATTATTACGTTTGTATTGACATTGTTCATTGATAGGGTAAATCTTTTCAAATTAATAAAAAACAAAATTTGTAGATGAATTAAATTTTAGTCAATTGCAAATACACTTATCCACTGTAAATAAACTAGGTTTTCAGAAAACTATAGTTTAAACCCAATAATTACCCTTATATGAAAATTTCTTTGCGTTGGGGTACATCTTTTCAAATTAATAAAAAACATAATTTGTTGATGAATACAATTTTAGTCAATTGCAAATACACTTATCAACTATAATGAAACTAGGTTTTCAGAAAACTAGAGTATAAAACCAAATATTTACGCTTATATGAACATTTTTTAGCGTTGGGGTAAAACTAGAATTTAGAACTCAATTATTACCTTTATATTAACATCGCTCATTGATAGGGTACATCTTTTCAAATTAATAAATAACATAATTTGTTGTTGAATAAGACTTAAGTCAATTGCAAATACATTAGTCAACTATAGATGGATTAGTAGAAGAAAAAACTAGAATTTAGAACTCAATAATTACGTTTATATTAATATTGTTCATTGATAGGGTACATCTTTTCAAATTAATAAAAAACATAATTTGTTGATGAATAAAATTTTAGTCAATTGAAAATACACTTATCCACTATAAATAAACTAGGTTTTCAGAAAACTTGAGTTTAAAAACCCAATAATTACGCTTTTTTGAAAATTTCTTAGCGTTGTGGTAAAACTAGAATTTAGAACTCAATTATTACCTTTATATTAACATTGTTCATTTATAGGGTACATCTTTTCAAATTAATAAAAACATAATTTGTTGATGAATAAAATTTTAGAGAAATAACTGTATATGCCCGATTAATCAGTTATTATGCACTCTACGATTTTATGCCACTGGATGCTTTCAAACCACTGCAGGGGATCTGTGTGGCTTTAGTTCTTCAACAGTAAATCGGATAGTGCATAAAGTTAGTTGTACTATTGCGTCCTTGCGTAGTCAATATATTAAATTTCTTGGAACACCAGAGGAAATAAGACGGAACCAGTTAAATTTTTACAGAAGAGCCAAGTTCCCAAGAGTCATCGGTGCTATTGACTGTACCCATGTGAAGTTGTGGCAATCACCAGGTATTTACAAAAATAATTAATACTTAAACCTGTTTTTCTTATTACTAGGTACAAGTTATTACACCCGTAGACACAATTTTCTAACAATATAAATGTAATTAATTTATTTTTATTTTTACAATTATAGTTACATTTTACATTAGTAGTCTTTCTTTCTGAATTGCAGGTGGAGAATCCGCTGAGCGTTTCCGGAACCGCAAAGGATATTTTTCGTTAAACGTTCAAGCATATCGCAATGCTAATTTGGAAATAATTGATGGTGTTGCAAATGCAAATGAAATTTCAACAATAATCAGACATTTTCATAATTTATTTGTTTATTTATTATAATTTATAATTTATTATAATATATTAACATTGTTCATTGATAGGGTACATCTTTTCAAATTAATAAAAGCATAATTTGTTGACGAATAAAATTTTAGTCAATTGAAAATACACTTATCCACTATAAATAAAATAGGTTTTCAGAAAATTAGGGTTTAGAACACAATCATTAAGTTTATATTAACATTGTTCATTGATAGGGTAAATCTTTTCAAATTAATAAAAAACATAATTTGTTGATGAATTAAATTTTAGTCAATTGCAAATACACTTATCCACTATAAATAAACTAGGTTTTCAGAAAAACTAGAGTTTAAAACACAATAATTACGCTTATATGAACATTTTTTAGCGTTGGGGTACATCTTTTCAAATTAATAAAAAACATAATTTGTTGATGAATAAAACTTTAGTCAATTGCAAATACACTTATCAACTATAATGAAACTAGGTTTTCAGAAAACTTGAGTATAAAACCAAATAATTACGCTTATATGAAAATTATTTAGTGTTGGAGTACAGCATTTCAAATTAATAAAAAACATAATTTTTTGATGAATAAAACTATAGTCAATTGCAAAATATACTTTTATTCACTATAAATAAACTAGGTTATCAGAAAACTAGAGTTTAAAACCAAATAATTGCGCAAATATGAACATTTTTTAGTGTTGGGGTACAGCATTTCAAATTAAAAAAAAACATAATTTGTTGATGAATAAAACTTTAGTCAATTGCAAATACACTTATCAACTATAATAGAACTAGGTTTTCAGAAAACTAGAGTATAAAACCAAATAATAACGCTTATATGAACATTTTTTAGCGTTGGGGTAAAACTAGAATTTAGAACTCAATAATTACGTTTATATTGACATTGTTCATTGATAGGGTACATCTTTTCAAATTATTAAAAACATAATTTGTTGATAAATTAAATTTGAGTCAATTGCAAATACACTTGTCCACTATAAATAAACTAGGTTTTCAGAAAACTAGAGTTTAAAACCCAATAATTACGCTTATGCAAATACTTTTATTCACTATAAATAAACGTATCCACGTAGGTTTTATACTCTAGTTTTCTGAAAACCTAGTTTCATTATAGTTGATAAGTGTATTTGCAATTGACTAAAATTTAATTTATCAACAAATTATGTTTTTTATTAATTTGAAAAGATGTACCCCAACGCTAAGAAATTTTCATATAAGGGTAATTATTGGGTTTAAACTATAGTTTTCTGAAAACCTAGTTTATTTACAGTGGATACGTGTATTTGCAATTGACTAAAATTTAATTCATCTACAAATTTTGTTTTTTATTAATTTGAAAAGATTTACCCTATCAATGAACAATGTCATTATAAACGTAATAATTGAGTTCTAAATTATAGTTTTGGCTTCTACTCATCTACCTATAGCTGACTAATGTATTTACAATTGACTAAAGTTTTATTCATCAACAAATTATGTTTTTTTTTTAATTTGAAATATTTAGCCCAACACTAAAAAATGTTCATATTTGCGCAATTATTTGGTTTTAAAACTCTAGTTTTCTGATAACCTAGTTTATTTATAGTGAATAAAAATATTTGCAATTGACTAAAGTTTTATTCATCAACAAATTATGTTTTTTTATTAATTTGAAAAGATGTACCCCAACGCTATAAAATGTTCATATAAGCGTAATTATTGGGTTGTATACTCTAGTTTTCTGAAAACATAGTTTCTTTATAGTGGATACGTGTATTTGCAATTGACTAAAATTTAATTTATCAACAAATTAAATTTTTCTTAATTTGAAAAGATGTACCCAATCAATGAACAATGTTAATATAAACGTAATAATTGAGTTCTAAATTCTAGTTTTGCCTTCTACTCATCTACCTATAGCTGACTAATGTATTTACAATTGACTAAAGTTTTATTCATCAACAAATTATGTTTTTTTTTAATTTGAAATGTTTACCCCCAACACTAAAAAATGTTCATATTTGCGCAATTATTTGGTTTTAAACTCTAGTTTTCTGATAACCTAGTTTATTTATAGTGAATAAAAGTATTTGCAATTGACTAAAGTTTTATTCATCAACAAATTATGTTTTTTATTAATTTGAAAAGATGTACCCCAACGCTAAAAAATGTTCATATAAGCGTAATTATTGGGTTTTAAACTCTAGTTTTCTGAAAACCTAGTTTATTTATAGTGGACAAGTGTATTTGCAATTGACTAAAATTTAATTCATCAACAAATTATGTTTTTTATTAATTTGAAAAGATGTACCCCAACGCTATAAAATGTTCATATAAGCGTAATTATTGGGTTGTATACTCTAGTTTTCTGAAAACATAGTTTCTTTATAGTGGATAAGTGTATTTGCAATTGACTAAAATTTAATTTATCAACAAATTATGTTTTTAATAATTTGAAAAGATGTACCCTATCAATGAACAATGTCAATATAAACGTAATTATTGAGTTCTAAATTCTAGTTTTACCCCAACGCTAAAAAATGTTCAAATAAGCGTAATTATTTGGTTTTATACTCTAGTTTTCTGAAAACCTAGTTTCATTATAGTTGATAAGTGTATTTGCAATTGACTAAAGTTTTATTCATCAACAAATTATGTTTTTTTTTAATTTGAAATGCTGTACCCCCAACACTAAAAAATGTTCATATTTGCGCAATTATTTGGTTTTAAACTCTAGTTTTCTGATAACCTAGTTTATTTATAGTAAATAAAAGTATATTTTGCAATTGACTAAAGTTTTATTCATCAAAAAATTATGTTTTTTATTAATTTGAAATGCTGTACTCCAACACTAAATAATTTTCATATAAGCGTAATTATTTGGTTTTTATACTCTAGTTTTCTGAAAACCTAGTTTCATTATAGTTGATAAGTGTATTTGCAATTGACTAAAGTTTTATTCATCAACAAATTATGTTTTTTATTAATTTGAAAAGATGTACCCCAACGCTAAAAAAATGTTCATATAAGCGTAATTATTGTGTTTTTAAACTCTAGTTTTCTGAAAACCTAGTTTCTTTGTAGTTGATAAGTGTATTTTCAATTGACTAAAATTTTATTCATCAACAAATTATGTTTTTTATTAATTTGAAAAGATGTACCCCCAACGCTAAGAAATTTTTATATAAGCGTAATTATTGGGTTTTAAACCCTAGTTTTCTGAAAACCTATTTTATTTATAGTGGATAAGTGTATTTGCAATTGACTAAAATTTTATTCGTCAACAAATTATGTTTTTTATTAATTTGAAAAGATGTACCCTATCAATGAACAATGTTAATATATTATAATAAATTATAAATTATAATAAATAAACAAATTAATTATGAAAATGTCTGATTATTGTTGAAATTTCATTTGCATTTGCAACACCATCAATTATTTCCAAATTAACATTGCGATATGCTTGAACGTTTAACGAAAAATATCCTTTGCGGTTCCGGAAACGCTCAGCGGATTCTCCACCTGCAATTCAGAAAGAAAGACCACTAATGTAAAATGTAACTATAATTGTAAAAATAAAAATAAATTAATTACATTTATATTGTTAGAAAATTGTGTCTACGGGTGTAATAACTTGTACCTAGTAATAAGAAAAACAGGTTTAAGTATTAATTATTTTTGTAAATACCTGGTGATTGCCACAACTTCACATGGGTACAGTCAATAGCACCGATGACTCTTGGGAACTTGGCTCTTCTGTAAAAATTTAACTGGTTCCGTCTTATTTCCTCTGGTGTTCCAGGAAATTTAATATATTGACTACGCAATATACCTATCCACTATAAAGAAACTATGTTTTCAGAAAACTAGAGTATACAACCCAATAATTACGCTTATATGAACATTTTATAGCGTTGGGGTACAGCATTTCAAATTAATAAAAAACATAATTTGTTGATGAATAAAACTTTAGTCAATTGCAAATACACTTATCAACTATAATGAAACTAGGTTTTCAGAAAACTAGAGTATAAAACCAAATAATTACGCTTATATGAACATTTTTTAGCGTTGGGGTAAAACTAGAATTTAGAACTCAATAATTACGTTTATATTGACATTGTTCATTGATAGGGTACATCTTTTCAAATTATTAAAAACATAATTTGTTGATAAATTAAATTTTAGTCAATTTTAAATACACTTATCCACTATAAAGAAACTAGGTTTTCAGAAAACTAGAGTATACAACCCAATAATTACGCTTATATGAACATTTTTATAGCGTTGGGGTACAGCATTTCAAATGAATAAAAAACATAATTTGTTGATGAATTAAATTTTAGTCAATTGCAAATACACTTGTCCACTATAAATAAACTAGGTTATCAGAAAACTAGAGTTTAAAACCAAATAATTGCGCAAATATGAACATTTTTTAGTGTTGGGGTAAACATTTCAAATTAAAAAAAAACATAATTTGTTGATGAATAAGACTTTAGTCAATTGCTAATACATTAGTCACCTATAGATAGATTAGTAGAAGGAATAACTAGAATTTAGAACTCAATAATTACGTTTATATTAATATTGTTCATTGATAGGGTACATCTTTTCAAATTAATAAAAAACATAATTTGTTGATGAATAAAATTTTAGTCAATTGAAAATACACTTATCCACTATAAATAAACTAGGTTTTCAGAAAACTAGAGTTTAAAACCCAATAATTACGCTTATGTGAAAATTTCTTAGCGTTAGGGTACATCTTTTCAAATTAATAAAAACATAATTTGTTGATGAATAACATTTTAGTCAATTGCAAATACACTTATCAACAATAATGAAACTAGGTTTACAGAAAACTAGAGTATAAAACCAAATAATTACGCTTATATGAACATTTTTTAGCGTTGGGGTACATCTTTTCAAATTAATAAAAAACATAATTTGTTGATGAATACAATTTTAGTCAATTGCAAATACACTTATCAACAATAATGAAACTAGGTTTACAGAAAACTAGAGTATAAAACCAAATAATTACGCTTATATGAACATTTTTTAGCGTTGGGGTACATCTTTTCAAATTAAGAAAAAACATAATTTTTTGATGAATAAGACTTAAGTAAATAGCTAATACATTAGTCACCTATAGATAGATTAGTAGAAGAAATAACTAGAATTTAGAACTCAATAATTACGTTTATATTAACATTGTTCATTGATAGGGTACATCTTTTCAAATTAATAAATAACATAATTTGTTGTTGAATAAGACTTAAGTCAATTGCAAATACATTAGTCACCTATAGATGGATTAGTAGAAGAAAAAACTAGAATTTAGAACTCAATTATTACCTTTATATTAACATTGTTCATTGATAGGGTACATCTTTTCAAATTAATAAATAACATAATTTGTTGATGAATTAAATTTTAGTCAATTGCAAATACACTTAGCCACTTTAAATAAACTAGGTTTTCAGAAAACTAGAGTTTAAAACACAATAATTACGCTTATATGAACATTTTATAGCGTTGGGGTACAGCATTTCAAATTAATAAAAAACATAATTTGTTGATGAATTAAATTTTAGTCAATTGCAAATACACTTATCCACTATAAATAAACTAGGTTTTCAGAAAACTAGAGTTTAAAACCCAATAATTACGCTTATATGAACATTTTTTAGCGTTGGGGTACATCTTTTCAAATTAATAAAAAACATAATTTGTTGATGAATAAAACTTTAGTCAATTGCAAATATTTTTATTCACTATAAATAAACTAGGTTATCAGAAAACTAGAGTTTAAAACCAAATAATTGCGCAAATATGAACATTTTTTAGTGTTGGGGGTAAACATTTCAAATTAAAAAAAAACATAATTTGTTGATGAATACAATTTTAGTCAATTGCAAATACACTTATCCACTGTAAATAAACTAGGTTTTCAGAAAACTATAGTTTAAAACCCAATAATTACCCTTATATGAAAATTTCTTAGCGTTGGGGTACATCTTTTCAAATTAATAAAAAACATAATTTGTTGATGATTACAATTTTAGTCAATTGCAAATACACTTATCAACTATAATGAAACTAGGTTTACAGAAAACTAGAGTATAAAACCAAATAATTACGCTTATATGAACATTTTTTAGCGTTGGGGTACATCTTTTCAAATTAATAAAAAACATAATTTGTTGATGAATAAAATTTTAGTCAATTGCTAATACATTAGTCAGCTATAGATAGATGAGTAGAAGGCCAAACTAGAATTTAGAACTCAATTATTACGTTTATATTAACATTGTTCATTGATAGGGTACATCTTTTCAAATTAATAAATAACATAATTTGTTGTTGAATAAGACTTAAGTCAATTGCAAATACATTAGTCAACTATAGATGGATTAGTAGAAGAAAAAACTAGAATTTAGAACTCAATAATTACGTTTATATTAATATTGTTCATTGATAGGGTACATCTTTTCAAATTAATAAAAAACATAATTTGTTGATGAATAAAATTTTAGTCAATTGAAAATACACTTATCCACTATAAATAAACTAGGTTTTCAGAAAACTAGAGTTTAAAACACAATAATTACGCTTATGTGAAAATTTCTTAGCGTTAGGGTACATCTTTTCAAATTAATAAAAAACATAATTTGTTGATGAATACAATCTTAGTCCATTGCGAATACACTTATCCACTATCAATAAACTAGGTTTTCAGAAAACTAGAGTTTAAACCCAATAATTACCCTTATATGAAAATTTCTTAGCGTTGGGGTACATCTTTTCAAATTAATAAAAAACATAATTTGTTGATGAATACAATTTTAGTCAATTGCAAATACACTTATCAACTATAATGAAACTAGGTTTTCAGAAAACTAGAGTATAAAACCAAATATTTACGCTTATATGAACATTTTTTAGCGTTGGGGTAAAACTAGAATTTAGAACTCAATTATTACCTTTATATTAACATTGCTCATTGATAGGGTACATCTTTTCAAATTAATAAAAAACATAATTTGTTGTTGAATAAGACTTAAGTCAATTGTTAATACATTAGTCACCTATAGATGGATTAGTAGAAGAAATAACTAGAATTTAGAACTCAATTATTACCTTTATATTAACATTATTCATTGATAGGGTACATCTTTTCAAATTAATAAAAACATAATTTGTTGATGAATAAAATTTTAGTCAATTGCAAATACACTTATCCACTATAAATAAACTAGGTTTTCAGGAAACTAGAGTTTAAAACCCAATAATTACGCTTATATGAAAATTTCTTAGCGTTGGGGTACATCTTTTCAAATTAATAAAAACCATAATTTGTTGATGAATAAAATTTTAGTCAATTGCTTATACATTAGTCAGCTATAGATAGATGAGTAGAAGGACAAACTAGAATTTAGAACTCAATTATTACGTTTATATTAACATTGTTCATTGATAGGGTACATCTTTTCATATTAATAAAAAACATAATTTGTTGATGAATAAGACTTAAGTCAACTGCAAATACATTAGTCACCTATAGATGGATTAGTAGAAGAAAAAACTAGAATTTAGAACTCAATTATTACCTTTATATTAACATTGTTCATTGATAGGGTACATCTTTTTAAATTAATAAAAACATAATTTGTTGATGAATAAAATTTTAGTCAATTGCAAATACACTTATCCACTATAAATAAACTAGGTATTCAGGAAACTAGAGTTTAAAACCCAATAATTACGCTTATATGAAAATTTCTTAGCGTTGGGGAACATCTTTTCAAATTAATAAAAAACATAATTTGTTGATGAATAAGACTTTAGTCAATTGCTAATACATTAGTCACCTATAGATAGATTAGTAGAAGGAATAACTAGAATTTAGAACTCAATAATTACGTTTATATTAATATTGTTCATTGATAGGGTACATCTTTTCAAATTAATAAAAAACATAATTTGTTGATGAATACAATCTTAGTCCATTGCGAATACACTTATCCACTATCAATAAACTAGGTTTTCAGAAAACTAGAGTTTAAACCCAATAATTACCCTTATATGAAAATTTCTTAGCGTTGGGGTACATCTTTTCAAATTAATAAAAAACATAATTTGTTGATGAATACAATTTTAGTCAATTGCAAATACACTTATCAACTATAATGAAACTAGGTTTTCAGAAAACTAGAGTATAAAACCAAATATTTACGCTTATATGAACATTTTTTAGCGTTGGGGTAAAACTAGAATTTAGAACTCAATTATTACCTTTATATTAACATTGCTCATTGATAGGGTACATCTTTTCAAATTAATAAAAAACATAATTTGTTGTTGAATAAGACTTAAGTCAATTGTTAATACATTAGTCACCTATAGATGGATTAGTAGAAGAAATAACTAGAATTTAGAACTCAATTATTACCTTTATATTAACATTATTCATTGATAGGGTACATCTTTTCAAATTAATAAAAACATAATTTGTTGATGAATAACATTTTAGTCAATTGCAAATACACTTATCCACTATAAATAAACTAGGTTTTCAGGAAACTAGAGTTTAAAACCCAATAATTACGCTTATATGAAAATTTCTTAGCGTTGGGGTACATCTTTTCAAATTAATAAAAACCATAATTTGTTGATGAATAAAATTTTAGTCAATTGCTAATACATTAGTCAGCTATAGATAGATGAGTAGAAGGCCAAACTAGAATTTAGAACTCAATTATTACGTTTATATTAACATTGTTCATTGATAGGGTACATCTTTTCATATTAATAAAAAACAAAATTTGTAGATGAATTAAATTTTAGTCAATTGCAAATACACTTATCCACTGTAAATAAACTAGGTTTTCAGAAAACTATAGTTTAAACCCAATAATTACCCTTATATGAAAATTTCTTAGCGTTGGGGTACATCTTTTCAAATTAATAAAAAACATAATTTGTTGATGAATACAATTTTAGTCAATTGCAAATACACTTATCAACTATAATGAAACTAGGTTTACAGAAAACTAGAGTATAAAACCAAATAATTACGCTTATATGAACATTTTTTAGCGTTGGGGTACATCTTTTCAAATTAATAAAAAACATAATTTTTTGATGAATAAGACTTAAGTCAATAGCTAATACATTAGTCACCTATAGATAGATTAGTAGAAGAAATAACTAGAATTTAGAACTCAATAATTACGTTTATATTAACATTGTTCATTGATAGGGTACATCTTTTCAAATTAATAAATAACATAATTTGTTGTTGAATAAGACTTAAGTCAATTGCAAATACATTAGTCACCTATAGATGGATTAGTAGAAGAAAAAACTAGAATTAAGAACTCAATTATTACCTTTATATTAACAATGTTCATTGATAGGGTACATCTTTTCAAATTAATAAATAACATAATTTGTTGACGAATAAAATTTTAGTCAATTGCAAATACACTTATCCACTATAAATAAACTAGGTTTTCAGAAAACTAGGGTTTAAAACCCAATAATTACGCTTATATAAAAATTTCTTAGCGTTGGGGTACATCTTTTCAAATTAATAAAAAACATAATTTGTTGATGAATAAAATTTTAATCAATTGAAAATACACTTATCAACTACAAAGAAACTAGGTTTTCAGAAATCTAGAGTTTCAAACCCAATAATTACGCTTATATGAAAATTTTTTTGCGTTAGGGTACATCTTTTCAAATTAATAAAAAACATAATTTGTTGATGAATAAAACTTTAGTCAATTGTAAATACATTGGTCACCTATAAATAGATTAGTAGAAGGAATAACTAGAATTTAGAACACAATAATTAAGTTTATATTGACATTGTTCATTGATAGGGTAAATCTTTTCAAATTATTAAAAACATAATTTGTTGATAAATTTAATTTTAGTCAATTGCAAATACACTTATCCACTATAAAGAAACTATGTTTTCAGAAAACTAGAGTATACAACCCAATAATTACGCTTATATGAACATTTTATAGCGTTGGGGTACAGCATTTCAAATTAATAAAAAACATAATTTGTTGATGAATTAAATTTTAGTCAATTGCAAATACACTTATCCACTATAAATAAACTAGGTTTTCAGAAAACTAGAGTTTAAAACCCAATAATTACGCTTATATGAACATTTTTTAGCGTTGGGGTACATCTTTTCAAATTAATAAAAAACATAATTTGTTGATGAATAAAACTTTAGTCAATTGCAAATATTTTTATGCACTATAAATAAACTAGGTTATCGGAAAACTAGAGTTTAAAACCAAATAATTGCGCAAATATGAACATTTTTTAGTGTTGGGGTAAACATTTCAAATTAAAAAAAAACATAATTTGTTGATGAATACAATTTTGGTCAATTGCAAATACACTTATCCACTGTAAATAAACTAGGTTTTCAGAAAACTATAGTTTAAACCCAATAATTACCCTTATATGAAAATTTCTTAGCGTTGGGGTACATCTTTTCAAATTAATAAAAAACATAATTTGTTGATGAATACAATTTTAGTCAATTGCAAATACACGTATCAACTATAATGAAACTAGGTTTACAGAAAACTAGAGTATAAAACCAAATAATTACGCTTATATGAACATTTTTTAGCGTTGGGGTACATCTTTTCAAATTAATAAAAAACATAATTTGTTGATGAATAAGACTTAAGTCAATAGCTAATACATTAGTCACCTATAGATAGATTAGTAGAAGAAATAACTAGAATTTAGAACTCAATAATTACGTTTATATTAACATTGTTCATTGATAGGGTACATCTTTTCAAATTAATAAATAACATAATTTGTTGTTGAATAAGACTTAAGTCAATTGCAAATACATTAGTCACCTATAGATGGATTAGTAGAAGAAAAAACTAGAATTTAGATCTCAATTATTACCTTTATATTAACATTGTTCATTTATAGGGTACATCTTTTCAAATTAATAAAAACATAATTTATTGATGAATAAAATTTTAGAGAAATAACTGTATATGCCCGATTAACCAGTTATTATGCACTCTACGATTTTATGCCACTAGATGCTTTCAAACCACTGCAGGAGATCTGTGTGGCTTTAGTTCTTCAACAGTAAATCGGATAGTGCATAAAGTTAGTTGTACTATTGCGTCCTTGCGTAGTCAATATATTAAATTTCCTGGAACACCAGAGGAAATAAGACGGAACCAGTTAAATTTTTACAGAAGAGCCAAGTTCCCAAGAGTCATCGGTGCTATTGACTGTACCCATGTGAAGTTGTGGCAATCACCAGGTATTTACAAAAATAATTAATACTTAAACCTGTTTTTCTTATTACTAGGTACAAGTTATTACACCCGTAGACACAATTTTCTAACAATATAAATGTAATTAATTTATTTTTATTTTTACAATTATAGTTACATTTTACATTAGTGGTCTTTCTTTCTGAATTGCAGGTGGAGAATCCGCTGAGCGTTTCCGTAACCGCAAAGGATATTTTTTGTTAAACGTTCAAGCATATCGCAATGCTAATTTGGAAATAATTGATGGTGTTGCAAATGCAAATGAAATTTCAACAATAATCAGACATTTTCATAATTTATTTGTTTATTTATTATAATTTATAATTTATTATAATATATTAACATTGTTCATTGATAGGGTACATCTTTTCAAATTAATAAAAAACATAATTTGTTGACGAATAAAATTTTAGTCAATTGCAAATACACTTATCCACTATAAATAAAATAGGTTTTCAGAAAACTAGGGTTTAAAACCCAATAATTACGCTTATATAAAAATTTCTTAGCGTTGGGGTACATCTTTTCAAATTAATAAAAAACATAATTTGTTGATGAATAAAATTTTAGTCAATTGAAAATACACTTATCAACTACAAAGAAACTAGGTTTTCAGAAATCTAGAGTTTCAAACCCAATAATTACGCTTATATGAAAATTTTTTTGCGTTAGGGTACATCTTTTCAAATTAATAAAAAACATAATTTGTTGATGAATAAAACTTTAGTCAATTGTAAATACATTGGTCACCTATAAATAGATTAGTAGTAGAAGGAATAACTAGAATTTAGAACACAATAATTAAGTTTATATTAACATTGTTCATTGATAGGGTAAATCTTTTCAAATTAATAAAAAACATAATTTGTTGATGAATTAAATTTTAGTCAATTGCAAATACACTTATCCACTATAAATAAACTAGGTTTTCAGAAAACTAGAGTTTAAAACACAATAATTACGCTTATATGAACATTTTTTAGCGTTGGGGTACATCTTTTCAAATTAATAAAAAACATAATTTGTTTATGAATAAAACTTTAGTCAATTGCAAATACACTTATCAACTATAATGAAACTAGGTTTTCAGAAAACTAGAGTATAAAACCAAATAATTACGCTTATATGAAAATTATTTAGTGTTGGAGTACAGCATTTCAAATTAATAAAAAACATAATTTTTTGATGAATAAAACTTTAGTCAATTGCAAAATATACTTTTATTCACTATAAATAAACTAGGTTATCAGAAAACTAGAGTTTAAAACCAAATAATTGCGCAAATATGAACATTTTTTAGTGTTGGGGTACAGCATTTCAAATTAAAAAAAAACATAATTTGTTGATGAATAAAACTTTAGTCAATTGCAAATACACTTATCAACTTTAATGGAACTAGGTTTTCAGAAAACTAGAGTATAAAACCAAATAATTACGCTTATATGAACATTTTTTAGCGTTGGGGTAAAACTAGAATTTAGAACTCAATAATTACGTTTATATTGACATTGTTCATTGATAGGGTACATCTTTTCAAATTATTAAAAACATAATTTGTTGATAAATTAAATTTGAGTCAATTGCAAATACACTTATCCACTATAAAGAAACTATGTTTTCAGAAAACTAGAGTATACAACCCAATAATTACGCTTATATGAACATTTTTTAGCGTTGGGGTACATCTTTTCAAATTAATAAAAAACATAATTTGTTGATGAATAAAACTTTAGTCAATTGCAAATACTTTTATTCACTATAAATAAACTAGGTTATCAGAAAACTAGAGTTTAAAACCAAATAATTGCGCAAATATGAACATTTTTTAGTGTTGGGGTAAACATTTCAAATTAAAAAAAAACATAATTTGTTGATGAATAAAACTTTAGTCAATTGTAAATACATTAGTCAGCTATAGGTAGATGAGTAGAAGGCAAAACTATAATTTAGAACTCAATTATTACGTTTATAATGACATTGTTCATTGATAGGGTAAATCTTTTCAAATTAATAAAAAACAAAATTTGTAGATGAATTAAATTTTAGTCAATTGCAAATACACTTATCCACTGTAAATAAACTAGGTTTTCAGAAAACTATAGTTTAAACCCAATAATTACCCTTATATGAAAATTTCTTAGCGTTGGGGTACATCTTTTCAAATTAATAAAAAACATAATTTAATGATGAATAAAACTTTAGTCAATTGCAAATACACTTATCAACTATAATGAAACTAGGTTTTCAGAAAACTAGAGTATAAAACCAAATAATTACGCTTATATGAAAATTATTTAGTGTTGGAGTACAGCATTTCAAATTAATAAAAAACATAATTTTTTGATGAATAAAACTTTAGTCAATTGCAAAATATACTTTTATTCACTATAAATAAACTAGGTTATCAAAAAACTAGAGTTTAAAACCAAATAATTGCGCAAATATGAACATTTTTTAGCGTTTGGGTAAAACTAGAATTTAGAACTCAATAATTACGTTTATATTGACATTGTTCATTGATAGGGTACATCTTTTCAAATTATTAAAAACATAATTTGTTGATAAATTAAATTTGAGTCAATTGCAAATACACTTATCCACTATAAAGAAACTATGTTTTCAGAAAACTAGAGTATACAACCCAATAATTACGCTTATATGAACATTTTATAGCGTTGGGGTACAGCATTTCAAATTAATAAAAAACATAATTTGTTGATGAATTAAATTTTAGTCAATTGCAAATACACTTGTCCACTATAAATAAACTAGGTTTTCAGATAACTAGAGTTTAAAACCCAATAATTACGCTTATATGAACATTTTATAGCGTTGGGGTACATCTTTTCAAATTAATAAAAAACATAATTTGTTGATGAATAAAACTTTAGTCAATTGCAAATACTTTTATTCACTATAAATAAACTAGGTTATCAGAAAACTAGAGTTTAAAACCAAATAATTGCGCAAATATGAACATTTTTTAGTGTTGGGGTAAACATTTCAAATTAAAAAAAAACATAATTTGTTGATGAATACAATTTTAGTCAATTGCAAATACACTTATCCACTGTAAATAAACTAGGTTTTCAGAAAACTATAGTTTAAACCCAATAATTACCCTTATATGAAAATTTCTTAGCGTTGGGGTACATCTTTTCAAATTAATAAAAAACATAATTTGTTGATGATTACAATTTTAGTCAATTGCAAATACACTTATCAACTATAATGAAACTAGGTTTACAGAAAACTAGAGTATAAAACCAAATAATTACGCTTATATGAACATTTTTTAGCGTTGGGGTACATCTTTTCAAATTAATAAAAAACATAATTTGTTGATGAATAAAATTTTAGTCAATTGCTAATACATTAGTCAGCTATAGATAGATGAGTAGAAGGCCAAACTAGAATTTAGAACTCAATTATTACGTTTATATTAACATTGTTCATTGATAGGGTACATCTTTTCAAATTAATAAATAACATAATTTGTTGTTGAATAAGACTTAAGTCAATTGCAAATACATTAGTCAACTATAGATGGATTAGTAGAAGAAAAAACTAGAATTTAGAACTCAATAATTACGTTTATATTAATATTGTTCATTGATAGGGTACATCTTTTCAAATTAATAAAAAACATAATTTGTTGATGAATAAAATTTTAGTCAATTGAAAATACAGTTATCCACTATAAATAAACTAGGTTTTCAGAAAACTAGAGTTTAAAACACAATAATTACGCTTATGTGAAAATTTCTTAGCGTTAGGGTACATCTTTTCAAATTAATAAAAAACATAATTTGTTGATGAATAAAACTTTAGTCAATTGTAAATACATTGGTCACCTATAAATAGATTAGTAGAAGGAATAACTAGAATTTAGAACACAATAATTAAGTTTATATTAACATTGTTCATTGATAGGGTAAATCTTTTCAAATTAATAAAAAACATAATTTGTTGATGAATTAAATTTTAGTCAATTGCAAATACACTTATCCACTATAAATAAACTAGGTTTTCAGAAAACTAGAGTTTAAAACACAATAATTACGCTTATATGAACATTTTTTAGCGTTGGGGTACATCTTTTCAAATTAGTAAAAAACATAATTTGTTGATGAATAAAACTTTAGTCAATTGCAAATACACTTATCAACTATAATGAAACTAGGTTTTCAGAAAACTAGAGTATAAAACCAAATAATTACGCTTATATGAAAATTATTTAGTGTTGGAGTACAGCATTTCAAATTAATAAAAAACATAATTTTTTGATGAATAAAACTTTAGTCAATTGCAAAATATACTTTTATTCACTATAAATAAACTAGGTTATCAGAAAACTAGAGTTTAAAACCAAATAATTGCGCAAATATGAACATTTTTTAGAGTTGGGGTACAGCATTTCAAATTAAAAAAAAACATAATTTGTTGATGAATAAAACTTTAGTCAATTGCAAATACACTTATCAACTATAATGAAACTATGTTTTCAGAAAACTAGAGTATACAACCCAATAATTACGCTTATATGAACATTTTATAGCGTTGGGGTACAGCATTTCAAATTAATAAAAAACATAATTTGTTGATGAATTAAATTTTAGTCAATTGCAAATACACTTGTCCACTATAAATAAACTAGGTTTTCAGAAAACTAGAGTTTAAAACCCAATAATTACGCTTATATGAACATTTTTTAGCGTTGGGGTACATCTTTTCAAATTAATAAAAAACATAATTTGTTGATGAATAAAACTTTAGTCAATTGCAAATACTTTTATTCACTATAAATAAACGTATCCACGTAGGTTTTATACTCTAGTTTTCTGAAAACCTAGTTTCATTATAGTTGATAAGTGTATTTGCAATTGACTAAAATTTAATTTATCAACAAATTATGTTTTTTATTAATTTGAAAAGATGTACCCCAACGCTAAAAAATGTTCATATAAGCGTAATTATTGGGTTTTAAACTCTAGTTTTCTGAAAACCTAGTTTATTCATAGTGGAAAAGTGTATTTGCAATTGACTAAAATTTAATTCATCAACAAATTATGTTTTTTATTAATTTGAAAAGATGTACCCCAACGCTAAAAAATGTTCATATAAGCGTAATTATTTGGTTTTATACTCTAGTTTTCTGAAAACCTAGTTTCATTATAGTTGATAAGTGTATTTGCAATTGACTAAAGTTTTATTCATCAACAAATTATGTTTTTTTTTAATTTGAAATGCTGTACCCCAACACTAAAAAATGTTCATATTTGCGCAATTATTTGGTTTTAAACTCTAGTTTTCTGATAACCTAGTTTATTTATAGTAAATAAAAGTATATTTTGCAATTGACTAAAGTTTTATTCATCAAAAAATTATGTTTTTTATTAATTTGAAATGCTGTACTCCAACACTAAATAATTTTCATATAAGCGTAATTATTTGGTTTTATACTCTAGTTTTCTGAAAACCTAGTTTCATTATAGTTGATAAGTGTATTTGCAATTGACTAAAGTTTTATTCATCAACAAATTATGTTTTTTATTAATTTGAAAAGATGTACCCCAACGCTAAAAAATGTTTATATAAGCGTAATTATTGTGTTTTAAACTCTAGTTTTCTGAAAACCTAGTTTCTTTGTAGTTGATAAGTGTATTTTCAATTGACTAAAATTTTATTCATCAACAAATTATGTTTTTTATTAATTTGAAAAGATGTACCCCAACGCTAAGAAATTTTTATATAAGCGTAATTATTGGGTTTTAAACCCTAGTTTTCTGAAAACCTATTTTATTTATAGTGGATAAGTGTATTTGCAATTGACTAAAATTTTATTCGTCAACAAATTATGTTTTTTATTAATTTGAAAAGATGTACCCTATCAATGAACAATGTTAATATATTATAATAAATTATAAATTATAATAAATAAACAAATTAATTATGAAAATGTCTGATTATTGTTGAAATTTCATTTGCATTTGCAACACCATCAATTATTTCCAAATTAGCATTGCGATATGCTTGAACGTTTAACGAAAAATATCCTTTGCGGTTCCGGAAACGCTTAGCGGATTCTCCACCTGCAATTCAGAAAGAAAGACCACTAATGTAAAATGTAACTATAATTGTAAAAATAAAAATAAATTAATTACATTTATATTGTTAGAAAATTGTGTCTACGGGTGTAATAACTTGTACCTAGTAATAAGAAAAACAGGTTTAAGTATTAATTATTTTTGTAAATACCTGGTGATTGCCACAACTTCACATGGGTACAGTCAATAGCACCGATGACTCTTGGGAACTTGGCTCTTCTGTAAAAATTTAACTGGTTCCGTCTTATTTCCTCTGGTGTTCCAGGAAATTTAATATATTGACTACGCAATATACCTATCCACTATAAAGAAACTATGTTTTCAGAAAACTAGAGTATACAACCCAATAATTACGCTTATATGAACATTTTATAGCGTTGGGGTACAGCATTTCAAATTAATAAAAAACATAATTTGTTGATGAATAAAACTTTAGTCAATTGCAAATACACTTATCAACTATAATGAAACTAGGTTTTCAGAAAACTAGAGTATAAAACCAAATAATTACGCTTATATGAACATTTTTTAGCGTTGGGGTAAAACTAGAATTTAGAACTCAATAATTACGTTTATATTGACATTGTTCATTGATAGGGTACATCTTTTCAAATTATTAAAAACATAATTTGTTGATAAATTCAATTTTAGTCAATTGCAAATACACTTATCCACTATAAAGAAACTAGGTTTTCAGAAAACTAGAGTATACAACCCAATAATTACGCTTATACGAACATTTTATAGCGTTGGGGTACAGCATTTCAAATGAATAAAAAACATAATTTGTTGATGAATTAAATTTTAGTCAATTGCAAATACACTTGTCCACTATAAATAAACTAGGTTTTCAGAAAACTAGAGTTTAAAACCCAATAATTACGCTTATATGAACATTTTTTAGCGTTGGGGTACATCTTTTCAAATTAATAAAAAACATAATTTGTTGATGAATAAAACTTTAGTCAATTGCAAATACTTTTATTCACTATAAATAAACTAGGTTATCAGAAAACTAGAGTTTAAAACCAAATATTTACCCTTATATGAAAATTTCTTTGCGTTGGGGTACATCTTTTCAAATTAATAAAAAACATAATTTGTTGATGAATACAATTTTAGTCAATTGCAATTACACTTATTAACTATAATGAAACTAGGTTTTCAGAAAACTAGAGTATAAAACCAAATATTTACGCTTATATGAACATTTTTTAGCGTTGGGGTAAAACTAGAATTTAGAACTCAATTATTACCTTTATATTAACATTGCTCATTGATAGGGTACATCTTTTCAAATTAATAAAAAACATAATTTGTTGTTGAATAAGACTTAAGTCAATTGCTAATACATTAGTCACCTATAGATGGATTAGTAGAAGAAATAACTAGAATTTAGAACTCAATTATTACCTTTATATTAACATTATTCATTGATAGGGTACATCTTTTCAAATTAATAAAAACATAATTTGTTGATGAATAAAATTTTAGTCAATTGCAAATACACTTATCCACTATAAATAAACTAGGTTTTCAGGAAACTAGAGTTTAAAACCCAATAATTACGCTTATATGAAAATTTCTTAGCGTTGGGGTACATCTTTTCAAATTAATAAAAACCATAATTTGTTGATGAATAAAATTTTAGTCAATTGCTTATACATTAGTCAGCTATAGATAGATGAGTAGAAGGACAAACTAGAATTTAGAACTCAATTATTACGTTTATATTAACATTGTTCATTGATAGGGTACATCTTTTCATATTAATAAAAAACATAATTTGTTGATGAATAAGACTTAAGTCAACTGCAAATACATTAGTCACCTATAGATGGATTAGTAGAAGAAAAAACTAGAATTTAGAACTCAATTATTACCTTTATATTAACATTGTTCATTGATAGGGTACATCTTTTTAAATTAATAAAAACATAATTTGTTGATGAATAAAATTTTAGTCAATTGCAAATACACTTATCCACTATAAATAAACTAGGTATTCAGGAAACTAGAGTTTAAAACCCAATAATTACGCTTATATGAAAATTTCTTAGCGTTGGGGAACATCTTTTCAAATTAATAAAAAACATAATTTGTTGATGAATAAGACTTTAGTCAATTGCTAATACATTAGTCACCTATAGATAGATTAGTAGAAGGAATAACTAGAATTTAGAACTCAATAATTACGTTTATATTAATATTGTTCATTGATAGGGTACATCTTTTCAAATTAATAAAAACATAATTTGTTGATGAATAAAATTTTAGTCAATTGAAAATACACTTATCCACTATAAATAAACTAGGTTTTCAGAAAACTAGAGTTTAAAACCCAATAATTACGCTTATGTGAAAATTTCTTAGCGTTAGGGTACATCTTTTCAAATTAATAAAAAACATTATTTGTTGATGAATACAATCTTAGTCCATTGCGAATACACTTATCCACTATCAATAAACTAGGTTTTCAGAAAACTAGAGTTTAAACCCAATAATTACCCTTATATGAAAATTTCTTAGCGTTGGGGTACATCTTTTCAAATTAATAAAAAACATAATTTGTTGATGAATACAATTTTAGTCAATTGCAAATACACTTATCAACTATAATGAAACTAGGTTTTCAGAAAACTAGAGTATAAAACCAAATATTTACGCTTATATGAACATTTTTTAGCGTTGGGGTAAAACTAGAATTTAGAACTCAATTATTACCTTTATATTAACATTGCTCATTGATAGGGTACATCTTTTCAAATTAATAAAAAACATAATTTGTTGTTGAATAAGACTTAAGTCAATTGTTAATACATTAGTCACCTATAGATGGATTAGTAGAAGAAATAACTAGAATTTAGAACTCAATTATTACCTTTATATTAACATTATTCATTGATAGGGTACATCTTTTCAAATTAATAAAAACATAATTTGTTGATGAATAACATTTTAGTCAATTGCAAATACACTTATCCACTATAAATAAACTAGGTTTTCAGGAAACTAGAGTTTAAAACCCAATAATTACGCTTATATGAAAATTTCTTAGCGTTGGGGTACATCTTTTCAAATTAATAAAAACCATAATTTGTTGATGAATAAAATTTTAGTCAATTGCTAATACATTAGTCAGCTATAGATAGATGAGTAGAAGGCCAAACTAGAATTTAGAACTCAATTATTACGTTTATATTAACATTGTTCATTGATAGGGTACATCTTTTCATATTAATAAAAAACAAAATTTGTAGATGAATTAAATTTTAGTCAATTGCAAATACACTTATCCACTGTAAATAAACTAGGTTTTCAGAAAACTATAGTTTAAACCCAATAATTACCCTTATATGAAAATTTCTTAGCGTTGGGGTACATCTTTTCAAATTAATAAAAAACATAATTTGTTGATGAATACAATTTTAGTCAATTGCAAATACACTTATCAACTATAATGAAACTAGGTTTACAGAAAACTAGAGTATAAAACCAAATAATTACGCTTATATGAACATTTTTTAGCGTTGGGGTACATCTTTTCAAATTAATAAAAAACATAATTTTTTGATGAATAAGACTTAAGTCAATAGCTAATACATTAGTCACCTATAGATAGATTAGTAGAAGAAATAACTAGAATTTAGAACTCAATAATTACGTTTATATTAACATTGTTCATTGATAGGGTACATCTTTTCAAATTAATAAATAACATAATTTGTTGTTGAATAAGACTTAAGTCAATTGCAAATACATTAGTCACCTATAGATGGATTAGTAGAAGAAAAAACTAGAATTAAGAACTCAATTATTACCTTTATATTAACATTGTTCATTGATAGGGTACATCTTTTCAAATTAATAAATAACATAATTTGTTGACGAATAAAATTTTAGTCAATTGCAAATACACTTATCCACTATAAATAAACTAGGTTTTCAGAAAACTAGGGTTTAAAACCCAATAATTACGCTTATATAAAAATTTCTTAGCGTTGGGGTACATCTTTTCAAATTAATAAAAAACATAATTTGTTGATGAATAAAATTTTAATCAATTGAAAATACACTTATCAACTACAAAGAAACTAGGTTTTCAGAAATCTAGAGTTTCAAACCCAATAATTACGCTTATATGAAAATTTTTTGCGTTAGGGTACATCTTTTCAAATTAATAAAAAACATAATTTGTTGATGAATAAAACTTTAGTCAATTGTAAATACATTGGTCACCTATAAATAGATTAGTAGAAGGAATAACTAGAATTTAGAACACAATAATTAAGTTTATATTAACATTGTTCATTGATAGGGTAAATCTTTTCAAATTAATAAAAAACATAATTTGTTGATGAATACAATCTTAGTCAATTGCGAATACACTTATCCACTATAAATAAACTAGGTTTTCAGAAAACTAGAGTTTAAAACACAATAATTACGCTTATATGAACATTTTTTAGCGTTGGGGTACATCTTTTCAAATTAATAAAAAACATAATTTGTTGATGAATAAAACTTTAGTCAATTGCAAATACACTTATCAACTATAATGAAACTAGGTTTTCAGAAAACTAGAGTATAAAACCAAATAATTACGCTTATATGAACATTTTTTAGCGTTGGGGTAAAACTAGAATTTAGAACTCAATAATTACGTTTATATTGACATTGTTCATTGATAGGGTACATCTTTTCAAATTATTAAAAACATAATTTGTTGATAAATTTAATTTTAGTCAATTGCAAATACACTTATCCACTATAAAGAAACTATGTTTTCAGAAAACTAGAGTATACAACCCAATAATTACGCTTATATGAACATTTTATAGCGTTGGGGTACAGCATTTCAAATTAATAAAAAACATAATTTGTTGATGAATTAAATTTTAGTCAATTGCAAATACACTTATCCACTATAAATAAACTAGGTTTTCAGAAAACTAGAGTTTAAAACCCAATAATTACGCTTATATGAACATTTTTTAGCGTTGGGGTACATCTTTTCAAATTAATAAAAAACATAATTTGTTGATGAATAAAACTTTAGTCAATTGCAAATATTTTTATGCACTATAAATAAACTAGGTTATCGGAAAACTAGAGTTTAAAACCAAATAATTGCGCAAATATGAACATTTTTTAGTGTTAGGGTAAACATTTTAAATTAAAAAAAAACATAATTTGTTGATGAATACAATTTTAGTCAATTGCAAATACACTTATCCACTGTAAATAAACTAGGTTTTCAGAAAACTATAGTTTAAACCCAATAATTACCCTTATATGAAAATTTCTTAGCGTTGGGGTACATCTTTTCAAATTAATAAAAAACATAATTTGTTGATGAATACAATTTTAGTCAATTGCAAATACACGTATCAACTATAATGAAACTAGGTTTACAGAAAACTAGAGTATAAAACCAAATAATTACGCTTATATGAACATTTTTTAGCGTTGGGGTACATCTTTTCAAATTAATAAAAAACATAATTTGTTGATGAATAAGACTTAAGTCAATAGCTAATACATTAGTCACCTATAGATAGATTAGTAGAAGAAATAACTAGAATTTAGAACTCAATAATTACGTTTATATTAACATTGTTCATTGATAGGGTACATCTTTTCAAATTAATAAATAACATAATTTGTTGTTGAATAAGACTTAAGTCAATTGCAAATACATTAGTCACCTATAGATGGATTAGTAGAAGAAAAAACTAGAATTTAGAACTCAATTATTACCTTTATATTAACATTGTTCATTTATAGGGTACATCTTTTCAAATTAATAAAAACATAATTTGTTGATGAATAAAATTTTAGAGAAATAACTGTATATGCCCGATTAACCAGTTATTATGCACTCTACGATTTTATGCCACTAGATGCTTTCAAACCACTGCAGGAGATCTGTGTGGCTTTAGTTCTTCAACAGTAAATCGGATAGTGCATAAAGTTAGTTGTACTATTGCGTCCTTGCGTAGTCAATATATTAAATTTCCTGGAACACCAGAGGAAATAAGACGGAACCAGTTAAATTTTTACAGAAGAGCCAAGTTCCCAAGAGTCATCGGTGCTATTGACTGTACCCATGTGAAGTTGTGGCAATCACCAGGTATTTACAAAAATAATTAATACTCAAACCTGTTTTTCTTATTACTAGGTACAAGTTATTACACCCGTAGACACAATTTTCTAACAATATAAATGTAATTAATTTATTTTTATTTTTACAATTATAGTTACATTTTACATTAGTGGTCTTTCTTTCTGAATTGCAGGTGGAGAATCCGCTGAGCGTTTCCGTAACCGCAAAGGATATTTTTCGTTAAACGTTCAAGCATATCGCAATGCTAATTTGGAAATAATTGATGGTGTTGCAAATGCAAATGAAATTTCAACAATAATCAGACATTTTCATAATTTATTTGTTTATTTATTATAATTTATAATTTATTATAATATATTAACATTGTTCATTGATAGGGTACATCTTTTCAAATTAATAAAAAACATAATTTGTTGACGAATAAAATTTTAGTCAATTGCAAATACACTTATCCACTATAAATAAAATAGGTTTTCAGAAAACTAGGGTTTAAAACCCAATAATTACGCTTATATAAAAATTTCTTAGCGTTGGGGTACATCTTTTCAAATTAATAAAAAACATAATTTGTTGATGAATAAAATTTTAGTCAATTGAAAATACACTTATCAACTACAAAGAAACTAGGTTTTCAGAAATCTAGAGTTTCAAACCCAATAATTACGCTTATATGAAAATTTTTTTGCGTTAGGGTACATCTTTTCAAATTAATAAAAAACATAATTTGTTGATGAATAAAACTTTAGTCAATTGTAAATACATTGGTCACCTATAAATAGATTAGTAGAAGGAATAACTAGAATTTAGAACACAATAATTAAGTTTATATTAACATTGTTCATTGATAGGGTAAATCTTTTCAAATTAATAAAAAACATAATTTGTTGATGAATTAAATTTTAGTCAATTGCAAATACACTTATCCACTATAAATAAACTAGGTTTTCAGAAAACTAGAGTTTAAAACACAATAATTACGCTTATATGAACATTTTTTAGCGTTGGGGTACATCTTTTCAAATTAATAAAAAACATAATTTGTTGATGAATAAAACTTTAGTCAATTGCAAATACACTTATCAACTATAATGAAACTAGGTTTTCAGAAAACTAGAGTATAAAACCAAATAATTACGCTTATATGAAAATTATTTAGTGTTGGAGTACAGCATTTCAAATTAATAAAAAACATAATTTTTTGATGAATAAAACTTTAGTCAATTGCAAAATATACTTTTATTCACTATAAATAAACTAGGTTATCAGAAAACTAGAGTTTAAAACCAAATAATTGCGCAAATATGAACATTTTTTAGTGTTGGGGTACAGCATTTCAAATTAAAAAAAAACATAATTTGTTGATGAATAAAACTTTAGTCAATTGCAAATACACTTATCAACTTTAATGGAACTAGGCTTTCAGAAAACTAGAGTATAAAACCAAATAATTACGCTTATATGAACATTTTTTAGCGTTGGGGTAAAACTAGAATTTAGAACTCAATAATTACGTTTATATTGACATTGTTCATTGATAGGGTACATCTTTTCAAATTATTAAAAACATAATTTGTTGATAAATTAAATTTGAGTCAATTGCAAATACACTTATCCACTATAAAGAAACTATGTTTTCAGAAAACTAGAGTATACAACCCAATAATTACGCTTATATGAACATTTTTTAGCGTTGGGGTACATCTTTTCAAATTAATAAAAAACATAATTTGTTGATGAATAAAACTTTAGTCAATTGCAAATACTTTTATTCACTATAAATAAACTAGGTTATCAGAAAACTAGAGTTTAAAACCAAATAATTGCGCAAATATGAACATTTTTTAGTGTTGGGGTAAACATTTCAAATTAAAAAAAAACATAATTTGTTGATGAATAAAACTTTAGTCAATTGTAAATACATTAGTCAGCTATAGGTAGATGAGTAGAAGGCAAAACTATAATTTAGAACTCAATTATTACGTTTATAATGACATTGTTCATTGATAGGGTAAATCTTTTCAAATTAATAAAAAACAAAATTTGTAGATGAATTAAATTTTAGTCAATTGCAAATACACTTATCCACTGTAAATAAACTAGGTTTTCAGAAAACTATAGTTTAAACCCAATAATTACCCTTATATGAAAATTTCTTAGCGTTGGGGTACATCTTTTCATATTAATAAAAAACATAATTTAATGATGAATAAAACTTTAGTCAATTGCAAATACACTTATCAACTATAATGAAACTAGGTTTTCAGAAAACTAGAGTATAAAACCAAATAATTACGCTTATATGAAAATTATTTAGTGTTGGAGTACAGCATTTCAAATTAATAAAAAACATAATTTTTTGATAAATAAAACTTTAGTCAATTGCAAAATATACTTTTATTCACTATAAATAAACTAGGTTATCAAAAAACTAGAGTTTAAAACCAAATAATTGCGCAAATATGAACATTTTTTAGCGTTGGGGTAAAACTAGAATTTAGAACTCAATAATTACGTTTATATTGACATTGTTCATTGATAGGGTACATCTTTTCAAATTATTAAAAACATAATTTGTTGATAAATTAAATTTGAGTCAATTGCAAATACACTTATCCACTATAAAGAAACTATGTTTTCAGAAAACTAGAGTATACAACCCAATAATTACGCTTATATGAACATTTTATAGCGTTGGGGTACAGCATTTCAAATTAATAAAAAACATAATTTGTTGATGAATTAAATTTTAGTCAATTGCAAATACACTTATCCACTATAAATAAACTAGGTTTTCAGAAAACTAGAGTTTAAAACCCAATAATTACGCTTATATGAACATTTTTTAGCGTTGGGGTACATCTTTTCAAATTAATAAAAAACATAATTTGTTGATGAATAAAACTTTAGTCAATTGCAAATATTTTTATGCACTATAAATAAACTAGGTTATCGGAAAACTAGAGTTTAAAACCAAATAATTGCGCAAATATGAACATTTTTTAGTGTTGGGGTAAACATTTCAAATTAAAAAAAAACATAATTTGTTGATGAATACAATTTTAGTCAATTGCAAATACACTTATCCACTGTAAATAAACTAGGTTTTCAGAAAACTATAGTTTAAACCCAATAATTACCCTTATATGAAAATTTCTTAGCGTTGGGGTACATCTTTTCAAATTAATAAAAAACATAATTTGTTGATGAATACAATTTTAGTCAATTGCAAATACACGTATCAACTATAATGAAACTAGGTTTACAGAAAACTAGAGTATAAAACCAAATAATTACGCTTATATGAACATTTTTTAGCGTTGGGGTACATCTTTTCAAATTAATAAAAAACATAATTTGTTGATGAATAAGACTTAAGTCAATAGCTAATACATTAGTCACCTATAGATAGATTAGTAGAAGAAATAACTAGAATTTAGAACTCAATAATTACGTTTATATTAACATTGTTCATTGATAGGGTACATCTTTTCAAATTAATAAATAACATAATTTGTTGTTGAATAAGACTTAAGTCAATTGCAAATACATTAGTCACCTATAGATGGATTAGTAGAAGAAAAAACTAGAATTTAGAACTCAATTATTACCTTTATATTAACATTGTTCATTTATAGGGTACATCTTTTCAAATTAATAAAAACATAATTTGTTGATGAATAAAATTTTAGAGAAATAACTGTATATGCCCGATTAACCAGTTATTATGCACTCTACGATTTTATGCCACTAGATGCTTTCAAACCACTGCAGGAGATCTGTGTGGCTTTAGTTCTTCAACAGTAAATCGGATAGTCCATAAAGTTAGTTGTACTATTGCGTCCTTGCGTAGTCAATATATTAAATTTCCTGGAACACCAGATGAAATAAGACGGAACCAGTTAAATTTTTACAGAAGAGCCAAGTTCCCAAGAGTCATCGGTGCTATTGACTGTACCCATGTGAAGTTGTGGCAATCACCAGGTATTTACAAAAATAATTAATACTTAAACCTGTTTTTCTTATTACTAGGTACAAGTTATTACACCCGTAGACACAATTTTCTAACAATATAAATGTAATTAATTTATTTTTATTTTTACAATTATAGTTACATTTTACATTAGTGGTCTTTCTTTCTGAATTGCAGGTGGAGAATCCGCTGAGCGTTTCCGTAACCGCAAAGGATATTTTTCGTTAAACGTTCAAGCATATCGCAATGCTAATTTGGAAATAATTGATGGTGTTGCAAATGCAAATGAAATTTCAACAATAATCAGACATTTTCATAATTTATTTGTTTATTTATTATAATTTATAATTTATTATAATATATTAACATTGTTCATTGATAGGGTACATCTTTTCAAATTAATAAAAAACATAATTTGTTGACGAATAAAATTTTAGTCAATTGCAAATACACTTATCCACTATAAATAAACTAGGTTTTCAGAAAACTAGAGTTTAAAACACAATAATTACGCTTATATGAACATTTTTTAGCGTTGGGGTACATCTTTTCAAATTAATAAAAAACATAATTTGTTGATGAATAAAACTTTAGTCAATTGCAAATACACTTATCAACTATAATGAAACTAGGTTTTCAGAAAACTAGAGTATAAAACCAAATAATTACGCTTATATGAACATTTTTTAGCGTTGGGGTAAAACTAGAATTTAGAACTCAATAATTACGTTTATATTGACATTGTTCATTGATAGGGTACATCTTTTCAAATTATTAAAAACATAATTTGTTGATAAATTTAATTTTAGTCAATTGCAAATACACTTATCCACTATAAAGAAACTATGTTTTCAGAAAACTAGAGTATACAACCCAATAATTACGCTTATATGAACATTTTATAGCGTTGGGGTACAGCATTTCAAATTAATAAAAAACATAATTTGTTGATGAATTAAATTTTAGTCAATTGCAAATACACTTATCCACTATAAATAAACTAGGTTTTCAGAAAACTAGAGTTTAAAACCCAATAATTACGCTTATATGAACATTTTTTAGCGTTGGGGTACATCTTTTCAAATTAATAAAAAACATAATTTGTTGATGAATAAAACTTTAGTCAATTGCAAATATTTTTATGCACTATAAATAAACTAGGTTATCGGAAAACTAGAGTTTAAAACCAAATAATTGCGCAAATATGAACATTTTTTAGTGTTGGGGTAAACATTTCAAATTAAAAAAAAACATAATTTGTTGATGAATACAATTTTAGTCAATTGCAAATACACTTATCCACTGTAAATAAACTAGGTTTTCAGAAAACTATAGTTTAAACCCAATAATTACCCTTATATGAAAATTTCTTAGCGTTGGGGTACATCTTTTCAAATTAATAAAAAACATAATTTGTTGATGAATACAATTTTAGTCAATTGCAAATACACGTATCAACTATAATGAAACTAGGTTTACAGAAAACTAGAGTATAAAACCAAATAATTACGCTTATATGAACATTTTTTAGCGTTGGGGTACATCTTTTCAAATTAATAAAAAACATAATTTGTTGATGAATAAGACTTAAGTCAATAGCTAATACATTAGTCACCTATAGATAGATTAGTAGAAGAAATAACTAGAATTTAGAACTCAATAATTACGTTTATATTAACATTGTTCATTGATAGGGTACATCTTTTCAAATTAATAAATAACATAATTTGTTGTTGAATAAGACTTAAGTCAATTGCAAATACATTAGTCACCTATAGATGGATTAGTAGAAGAAAAAACTAGAATTTAGAACTCAATTATTACCTTTATATTAACATTGTTCATTTATAGGGTACATCTTTTCAAATTAATAAAAACATAATTTGTTGATGAATAAAATTTTAGAGAAATAACTGTATATGCCTGATTAACCAGTTATTATGCACTCTACGATTTTATGCCACTAGATGCTTTCAAACCACTGCAGGAGATCTGTGTGGCTTTAGTTCTTCAACAGTAAATCGGATAGTCCATAAAGTTAGTTGTACTATTGCGTCCTTGCGTAGTCAATATATTAAATTTCCTGGAACACCAGATGAAATAAGACGGAACCAGTTAAATTTTTACAGAAGAGCCAAGTTCCCAAGAGTCATCGGTGCTATTGACTGTACCCATGTGAAGTTGTGGCAATCACCAGGTATTTACAAAAATAATTAATACTTAAACCTGTTTTTCTTATTACTAGGTACAAGTTATTACACCCGTAGACACAATTTTCTAACAATATAAATGTAATTAATTTATTTTTATTTTTACAATTATAGTTACATTTTACATTAGTGGTCTTTCTTTCTGAATTGCAGGTGGAGAATCCGCTGAGCGTTTCCGTAACCGCAAAGGATATTTTTCGTTAAACGTTCAAGCATATCGCAATGCTAATTTGGAAATAATTGATGGTGTTGCAAATGCAAATGAAATTTCAACAATAATCAGACATTTTCATAATTTATTTGTTTATTTATTATAATTTATAATTTATTATAATATATTAACATTGTTCATTGATAGGGTACATCTTTTCAAATTAATAAAAAACATAATTTGTTGACGAATAAAATTTTAGTCAATTGCAAATACACTTATCCACTATAAATAAACTAGGTTTTCAGAAAACTAGAGTTTAAAACACAATAATTACGCTTATATGAACATTTTTTAGCGTTGGGGTACATCTTTTCAAATTAATAAAAAACATAATTTGTTGATGAATAAAACTTTAGTCAATTGCAAATACACTTATCAACTATAATGAAACTAGGTTTTCAGAAAACTAGAGTATAAAACCAAATAATTACGCTTATATGAACATTTTTTAGCGTTGGGGTAAAACTAGAATTTAGAACTCAATAATTACGTTTATATTGACATTGTTCATTGATAGGGTACATCTTTTCAAATTATTAAAAACATAATTTGTTGATAAATTTAATTTTAGTCAATTGCAAATACACTTATCCACTATAAAGAAACTATGTTTTCAGAAAACTAGAGTATACAACCCAATAATTACGCTTATATGAACATTTTATAGCGTTGGGGTACAGCATTTCAAATTAATAAAAAACATAATTTGTTGATGAATTAAATTTTAGTCAATTGCAAATACACTTATCCACTATAAATAAACTAGGTTTTCAGAAAACTAGAGTTTAAAACCCAATAATTACGCTTATATGAACATTTTTTAGCGTTGGGGTACATCTTTTCAAATTAATAAAAAACATAATTTGTTGATGAATAAAACTTTAGTCAATTGCAAATATTTTTATGCACTATAAATAAACTAGGTTATCGGAAAACTAGAGTTTAAAACCAAATAATTGCGCAAATATGAACATTTTTTAGTGTTGGGGTAAACATTTCAAATTAAAAAAAAACATAATTTGTTGATGAATACAATTTTAGTCAATTGCAAATACACTTATCCACTGTAAATAAACTAGGTTTTCAGAAAACTATAGTTTAAACCCAATAATTACCCTTATATGAAAATTTCTTAGCGTTGGGGTACATCTTTTCAAATTAATAAAAAACATAATTTGTTGATGAATACAATTTTAGTCAATTGCAAATACACGTATCAACTATAATGAAACTAGGTTTACAGAAAACTAGAGTATAAAACCAAATAATTACGCTTATATGAACATTTTTTAGCGTTGGGGTACATCTTTTCAAATTAATAAAAAACATAATTTGTTGATGAATAAGACTTAAGTCAATAGCTAATACATTAGTCACCTATAGATAGATTAGTAGAAGAAATAACTAGAATTTAGAACTCAATAATTACGTTTATATTAACATTGTTCATTGATAGGGTACATCTTTTCAAATTAATAAATAACATAATTTGTTGTTGAATAAGACTTAAGTCAATTGCAAATACATTAGTCACCTATAGATGGATTAGTAGAAGAAAAAACTAGAATTTAGAACTCAATTATTACCTTTATATTAACATTGTTCATTTATAGGGTACATCTTTTCAAATTAATAAAAACATAATTTGTTGATGAATAAAATTTTAGAGAAATAACTGTATATGCCTGATTAACCAGTTATTATGCACTCTACGATTTTATGCCACTAGATGCTTTCAAACCACTGCAGGAGATCTGTGTGGCTTTAGTTCTTCAACAGTAAATCGGATAGTCCATAAAGTTAGTTGTACTATTGCGTCCTTGCGTAGTCAATATATTAAATTTCCTGGAACACCAGATGAAATAAGACGGAACCAGTTAAATTTTTACAGAAGAGCCAAGTTCCCAAGAGTCATCGGTGCTATTGACTGTACCCATGTGAAGTTGTGGCAATCACCAGGTATTTACAAAAATAATTAATACTTAAACCTGTTTTTCTTATTACTAGGTACAAGTTATTACACCCGTAGACACAATTTTCTAACAATATAAATGTAATTAATTTATTTTTATTTTTACAATTATAGTTACATTTTACATTAGTGGTCTTTCTTTCTGAATTGCAGGTGGAGAATCCGCTGAGCGTTTCCGTAACCGCAAAGGATATTTTTCGTTAAACGTTCAAGCATATCGCAATGCTAATTTGGAAATAATTGATGGTGTTGCAAATGCAAATGAAATTTCAACAATAATCAGACATTTTCATAATTTATTTGTTTATTTATTATAATTTATAATTTATTATAATATATTAACATTGTTCATTGATAGGGTACATCTTTTCAAATTAATAAAAAACATAATTTGTTGACGAATAAAATTTTAGTCAATTGCAAATACACTTATCCACTATAAATAAACTAGGTTTTCAGAAAACTAGAGTTTAAAACACAATAATTACGCTTATATGAACATTTTTTAGCGTTGGGGTACATCTTTTCAAATTAATAAAAAACATAATTTGTTGATGAATAAAACTTTAGTCAATTGCAAATACACTTATCAACTATAATGAAACTAGGTTTTCAGAAAACTAGAGTATAAAACCAAATAATTACGCTTATATGAACATTTTTTAGCGTTGGGGTAAAACTAGAATTTAGAACTCAATAATTACGTTTATATTGACATTGTTCATTGATAGGGTACATCTTTTCAAATTATTAAAAACATAATTTGTTGATAAATTTAATTTTAGTCAATTGCAAATACACTTATCCACTATAAAGAAACTATGTTTTCAGAAAACTAGAGTATACAACCCAATAATTACGCTTATATGAACATTTTATAGCGTTGGGGTACAGCATTTCAAATTAATAAAAAACATAATTTGTTGATGAATTAAATTTTAGTCAATTGCAAATACACTTATCCACTATAAATAAACTAGGTTTTCAGAAAACTAGAGTTTAAAACCCAATAATTACGCTTATATGAACATTTTTTAGCGTTGGGGTACATCTTTTCAAATTAATAAAAAACATAATTTGTTGATGAATAAAACTTTAGTCAATTGCAAATATTTTTATGCACTATAAATAAACTAGGTTATCGGAAAACTAGAGTTTAAAACCAAATAATTGCGCAAATATGAACATTTTTTAGTGTTAGGGTAAACATTTCAAATTAAAAAAAAACATAATTTGTTGATGAATACAATTTTAGTCAATTGCAAATACACTTATCCACTGTAAATAAACTAGGTTTTCAGAAAACTATAGTTTAAACCCAATAATTACCCTTATATGAAAATTTCTTAGCGTTGGGGTACATCTTTTCAAATTAATAAAAAACATAATTTGTTGATGAATACAATTTTAGTCAATTGCAAATACACGTATCAACTATAATGAAACTAGGTTTACAGAAAACTAGAGTATAAAACCAAATAATTACGCTTATATGAACATTTTTTAGCGTTGGGGTACATCTTTTCAAATTAATAAAAAACATAATTTGTTGATGAATAAGACTTAAGTCAATAGCTAATACATTAGTCACCTATAGATAGATTAGTAGAAGAAATAACTAGAATTTAGAACTCAATAATTACGTTTATATTAACATTGTTCATTGATAGGGTACATCTTTTCAAATTAATAAATAACATAATTTGTTGTTGAATAAGACTTAAGTCAATTGCAAATACATTAGTCACCTATAGATGGATTAGTAGAAGAAAAAACTAGAATTTAGAACTCAATTATTACCTTTATATTAACATTGTTCATTTATAGGGTACATCTTTTCAAATTAATAAAAACATAATTTGTTGATGAATAAAATTTTAGAGAAATAACTGTATATGCCCGATTAACCAGTTATTATGCACTCTACGATTTTATGCCACTAGATGCTTTCAAACCACTGCAGGAGATCTGTGTGGCTTTAGTTCTTCAA